>NC_056725.1:756473097-756748097 GCF_019279795.1 Protopterus annectens | reverse complement strand
TCTTACAAGAGGGCTTGCAGACTCAGGCCAGCTACATATTTGTATAAGGTGCCAGACCTACAGACAGTGTGAGTAGTGTTGTTAAATGCATTGTATAGCACCAGTGTTACAGGGTCTGTGTGTACATACTAGTTTAACATGGAATGCAGTCTGTCTGCATAGCTCTCAACTATGGGCCTATCCACATGATGGCCAGAGTTGTGCCTATGTTTTGTCTGTCCACCACACAGGTCTTGTGTCAGATATATCACTGGCACTGTGTGTGTTGAGTGCTATCAGTACATGGCTACATCCGTTTGTGTTTCTGACTTCATATTCCTGACTAAGGGTATATTGCAGACTATTCTGTAACACCAACAACTTTCTCAGTGTATGACAACACTATTTCACATATGGGCCTGTGTTCCGGCCTCTATCCTCCACCTGTATACCAGGCTTTGTCCATTTGACATGCAGTCAGGGTTGTTATGTAATGGCCTGTGATTATGTTGTGCTGCCATTCCTGCCATCATTCCAGTGCTGTTGTGGCCCCCACACATATTGTAGGGTAGGGTCCATATATATGTGGGCTACAGCTGCACTATACATGTGTGCCCTTCTGCAGTCCAGAGGTCAGTGTATGTAACAGTGCTATATGCTCTTGTAAGTCAGTCTATGGGGGCGGGGTATGCACCATATATAACCTAGACTGTTACAACATGTGAGGGATATGGGTAGTAAGCTGCCTTAAGGTATATGACTGTACATTACCATACATTGCACCTTGGGAACATTGGTGGCCTAGATCTTACTGTCATACAGACTGTTCTGTTTGTCAGTGTGATTGTGATGTTTTTAGTTAAGCATTGTTATGTAACAGATGCATCCCATTGTGTCAACTTAAGTCTTTTCCCCCAATGGGGTGAGTACAGAGTGCAATTAGAGGCTGCTGAACTATACATCTGCATTATTTATTGCTGATTGATTGTTATCCCCTGGCCCAGTCTTTCTTTACTGTTGTACTACTTGAAGGCCTTGGCCTGGACAGCAACATATGTTATGCTTTCAGATTACTGTATAAAATGATCTGCTTGAGAGTTGCATTACTCAGTTAGTATGTATTGCAAGTCTTAATAGCTATATGACACGGCATATACAACTGTAATAGTACACAAATAAACATTTATTATGTATGCAAATCTGTGTGTGGTCTCATATCCTTTGACTTCTCTGTGGGTATATGTTTCAGGCAACAATTGTCTTTTTTATATGAGTGACTCATACACTGTCCATTTGAAAAGGTGGCACCTGTAGGAATACTGGATGCTCAATATGCTGTGCACCCTCTAAATATGTATCTTCCTATACATATCTATGTGTGCGTATGTGTAGTTACATATATATATGTGTATATATATATATATATATATATATATATATATATATATATATATATATATATACAAGACAGACAAGACAGCATACAGGGGTGGTATATGACATGTGCGGGGGGTAAACACCTTGGATGGGGACGGGTGTTTGGAAGTCATGAGCCTCCTAGTGGAAACAGTGGGACTGAGGTCCCCACCTATGGGCAGTCACCACTGCACCTTCACGGCCCCGAAGGTGGCTGTGCTGGGGGCTGAGTAGGAGGGGCTGGCTGACCCTCTAGTTGTGCCATGTGGCCCTCAAGCTGGTGTAGCAGATCTCCAAACTCCCTGTGGAGCTCGCTATGCACCAGACACCGGACCTGACGATGGGTAACAGTGTCCTGTCTGCACCCGCTCCCATAGGGGTGAGCCCCATCCCCTGAGGTGGTTCCACCCAAAGGTGGTGCAGAACCAGCATTCAAGGAGGTCCCAGGGTGGGCTCCAGATGTGCTGGTGCCTGGTGCCATGGCCAGATGAGGTGGGAAAGGTGGGTCCACTGAGACCGGCCTTCACAAACGTATATGGTGTTTCAGTTTTACATCATATGTGGATTAGTAACAGTCAACACATTTCATGATTAGGTATAACAGCCTGCATAGATAATCCCATTAACCCGAAACACTTTATATGGAACAGTAGCATAGCAAATAGAACACATGCATATATGGAACCACAGTGGCCATTACAACAGCATTCAGGTACATTGATGGCAGCATGCCACCAATGTGGGAGTATTTCAACATGGCACATGCATAGAAACAAATTTAAATATTTATCAAAGAATAGGACATATGTCCCAACAGTCGATGTAATAGTGCACATACCGATTGAGTTGTATATTCAGTTTATTGTTGCAGATATGGTGGGGGGAGATGTCAGTTAACTTGTATATCCCTGTAGTTCTCATTACTTTCCGAGTCAGTGCTGTGATCTGTACCTTACATGTATTATTACTCTACCCTATGGCCTTAGTTTGGACAGTGGTATGGATATAGACAACTATATACATGAACTGAGTTTTACCTGCAGTATACACCTCTTACCTGGTATACCTGTGGAGGTATTGTTTGTTAACAGTGCCCGACTGTTTCTACGCATATTCCCAGATTCCATGTTGATGTTATGCACATACTTGTCCAACTCTTATTGCACACATTCTGGGCATGTCTTGACAACATGCTTGTGAAACCGGGACATATTTTGACTATTGCCCTCATAAACCTTTGGTGAGTTGTACAATGACAGGTTTGTTTTCATAGACAGTCTCCAAATATTTACAGGCTTGACAGTCAGTTATATGACATTAAATGCTGCCTACATGTCAGAGATTAGCACACTGATATGTCAGGTGGACAGGGTAACAGCCAGCAGATATGGGCCAATTAACTGGACATTCTGGACAAATCTGTACAGTTGAGGGGTATGATTATGCATACAGCTTACTACCACTCCCAGAATATGAACCATGGCTGTGACTGCTAAAAATAAAACAGTGTACATCACAGTTGACTGTGCTATATAGATATTGCTGTGTATCTCTTCTCTGATTTCTGTCTATACATCTCCTATGGTTTTACAATCTGACCTTGTAATTATAACACTCTTATACAGGGTTTCCTAGACAGTTTTATTATGTAGCACAGTGTGGATGACAGTGATGAGTAATACCTTATTATTGAGAGAAACTGCAACACTAACAATGCCATACAATATCAGAGTAAACAGTAACAGTCCAGGATTTCAATCTTTTATTTCTAGGCACAGTTTTCATATCTGACAGACCTGTGGGGGGAATGTTTGTTAGCACTACCTGAATGTTGCCACACATATTACCAGATTCCATATTATTATTGTGCACATACGTATCACTCTGTTTCATAGATTCATAGATTAGTTAACTGCCCTTGCGGGCCATTGTAAGCCTAGCCAATTATCCCTTGTGAGACTCAAACCCTGCACCTTGTGTTTGTAAGGCAAACACCTTACCCATTAGGCCACCCTCCCAACCACTTACTGCACACACTCTGGTCATAGCTTCACAATATGGGGTGGAGATGGGTCATACTTTGCTTATTACTCTCGTGACATTTTGGTGAGTTGCTAGAGTGACAGGTTTGTTCTTATAGATATATTTCTGTCAGTTATGATGTTTGACAATCAGTTGTATGTCATTATTTGCTGCCTAAACTTCTGGGATCATCCAACTGATTTGCCAGGGGGACAGGGTGACAGGCAGTGGATATGGGCCAATTAACTGGACATTCTGGACAAATCTGTACAGTTGTGGGGTATGATTCTGCATACAGCTTACTACCACTCCCAGGATTCGAACCATGGCTGTGTGCACTAAAAATACAACAGTTCACATCTCAGTTGAGTGTGCTATTTGGATTATGTTGTCTGTCTTTTCACTGTTTTCTGTCTAAGTCTTTCTCAGTTGTACAATATGACCTCTTGTGATTACAACAGTCGTATACAGACATTCCTACATATTTTATTTATGTAGCACAGTGTGGGTAACAGTGTTTAATACAACAGTACTATTAAGAGATTGCAACACTACATTACCATATGATACCAGAGTAAACACAAGCAGTCCAGAAGTTAGACCTTTATTGTCAGGCTGTTAACCTTTTATTTACATACAGCCTTTATGAGACTCTTCCTGCCATATTGTCTGGTGTATTCAGTACATGACATACACAATACAGGTTTTATACTGGCAATTAACTTTCTACGACTTTTAGATTTATTTCTTATGACAGTACATGCAAGATTATTACTAACCTGCCTCGCGATGGAACCTCTGCAGTCTACAGGCATGGGCTTCCCAGTTCACAACCAGCTCGTTTGCTGTTGTCAAAGACATAAGAGGAATATGTAGCCATATCTTTCATTAATATACATTAGCTGGCAATTATTAAACAGGTAGTAGACTGATACTTACACATGGCTGGGACATCTCTCATCCGCCTATCCTCTTGGATTCACTGATCTAAGAGCTCCCTCTTTCTCCACTTCATGTCGGCATAGTGATGCCTGACCTGCTCACCAGTTTGAGGTATGTCAGTGGCACAAGTGAGGTCATGGGCGAGATAGTCCCAGGCTTCCGCTTTATATTGGGAACCCTGGTACTGGCCCTGCAGCAGTCTCTGATCATGGTCTTTAACAAGGAGTCCTGCCATGACTTTGGACTCCTGGATGCCCCAGCTCTGCTCCCAAAAGTGCACTCCTTCTCCCACACCAGTCATAGTGCCTACAGGAGGAAGCTGCAACCAGTTATGAGATGTATTCCCTCATGTTGGGTTTAAATAGGGCCGATTTCATGCACATTGCTGTGAATGGATGGTTTCGAAAATACTAAGCTATGGGCAAACCTGCTTACCTAAGGTTGGTATTGCTTAAAGGGGTATACCAATGGAAAAACTGATTTACCTGGCTTACACATTGCTTACACCTAGTAAGCAGGGCTGTGCAATACTTAGCATTGCTTAATTTTTAATTTACATACTATTTGCTGTTTGGCATTGATTTATTATTCATTACATGTTATATATGTGTTTGGTATCCATGATTCATGTGTACTTACACTGTATGGGGTCCTTGTGTTTATTAGGGGATTTCAACACTTTATTACAAAGACACCTCACATCTGGACTTAATGTAGTACTCCAGTTCACATATTTATGTTATGTACTAGGTTATACAACATAAAACTGTAAATAGATTCTTTTCACATGTTAAGTTTGATTTTCCTGTAGTGAGGATCTGTTTGGTGATACCTCAATCTTATGTACTGCTGTGATGGCTTACTTGTTAACTACAGTGACTATAATGTACAGGGTCCTGAGTTCAAGACTTGCAATGGCTGTTTATTATGTTGCTGGGCAGAACAGCGGTTGTTGGATACAGAGTGATTAAGGCCCTTTTAAGCAGTTGTAATTGGGTTTGTGCGATGGTAAGCAATGCTAACTTCTGGTTAAATATGCTTACAGAGAGTTAGCTTCAGTATTACTTAACCTGTGTGCTTATTACTTACCCCTATGTAAACAGGCTTAAATCCACTTACTACTGCTTACATATGTTTACTCCTGCATACTACTGCTTAATAGTGCTTACTCCCGCTTACCCCCACACTAATTTAGACAGAAATGTAACATGGTTCTTGGGAAGGGGGTGGATTTGGACACTGTATGGATTTATCATTCATTACACATTATACCTTCGATTTGTATCCCTGATTCATGTGTACATATACTGTATGGGGCACTTGTGTTTATCTGTGGATTTTACAATATTATTACAATGACACCTCACATCTGCATTTAATGCAGTACTCCAGTTCACAAATATATGTTATTTAGTAGGTTATACAACAAAAATATTGTTCATAAAGTGATTTGACATGGAAAATGTAATGTACTGGAGTGAGACTCGAACCAGGAATGACTGCTGTTAAGGCAAATGCTATGACCACTACACTATTGCAGTACTGTTTCATTTGCATGTATCTTGATATTTATCTTCTTTTGTCATTTAAGCTACAGTATACATAGCTAAGCAATGAGCAAACCCACGCACCTACTGTTAAATTTAATCTGTTTGATAACAAAAAATAAATTGTTTATATTATTATATTTTAAATATTGCTCTTATAAACTTGGGGGGTATTGCTGGGGGTATACAACCCCCTATGAATGGTCTCGCTCATTGTAATAGCTAAACTGCAGTTCTTGACTGTGGGGGCGTGTATATTGTGAGAGCACTGCTCTTAGACATGCCCCCTTGCACTCTTCTATGCTCCGTGTCTGTTTAGGAGCTCAGGCAGCGCACCATTACTATGCATGGCACACTGCCGTGCTGCTCCTAAATGGTCACTTCCATGCAGGAATAAGCTATTCTTGCACAGAAGTTTACTGAATCCAGGGGCATGTGTGTCTTGTCAAATACCACCCTCAAAATGTACCCCTCATTTCCAGGATGGAAAAACACATGAGGCCAAGGATGAACTTGTGAGTATCTATTCAATCATCAAAATTAAACATGAATGCGGCAAAGGTGTCACTATTCTTATCATGGAGGGTAAATGTGTTCCAGAGATGGCACGATCATTAGATAATAAAATGTGTTTTATTTATAGGTTAGTGGTGAATCAAATCTCTAAGTTGAGTGTTTGAGTAGGTGTTCATCCTTTATGGTATAAGAGGTCCATTCTTTGATGACCCACAATGCCAGGCATAGATCTCCATACATGAGTCTGTAAAACACAGAGTAGCTTTTAGTCTGGCTTGATATTGAAGAGTTTTTAAACCAATGATTTTTTTCATCAAGAACCTTTGGGGCCTTTTTAGCTACAGGATATGCCAGGCTAGGTGTCTGCCATAAGGGGCATTGGTCTGTATAGGGCAGAGTAGAAAGGGAAATAGCATCTTTTAACCTAGATAATATACCTTTGGAAATTGGTTGTGCTAGACAGAAAGATTTCAAGCGTGAGGGAATTACTGATCCGGGTGCTAAAATCCTGACTGCCATGTTTGTGTAGAGTGGGGTACTGACTATGCTGTAAGCTGTAAGTTGAAGGATATTTCCCAAGGGCAATAATGCTGCACTTTTTTACATTTAGTGTGAGTAATTTCTCCATACACCATTTGTTTATAAGGAGTAGTTCTTGTTGAAGTGCTTCTTTATTCATGGGAGACTGGATGACTATGCCCATCCTGGGGTAATTGGCAAACATGATTATCCATAGGTCAGATTGTGTGGTATATAAGTCAGAAATGTATATACCAAAAAGCAGAGGGGGGCATAGTTCTGAGCCCTGTGGTACTCCACTGGTTATTTTCTTATTTTATGAAGTGGCATCTTCTGCCTTAATTGTGTGAGATGTATTCTTCAGACAGTTTGCAATTCATCTTATCAAATAAGGGTCCTCCTTTAGTTCTTCTATCTTATTTGCAATGCTATCTTGGGGTACAGTGATGAAGGCCTTGCCCAGATCTATGTATGCTGTATGGACTGACTTTCCACTGTCCACTACCTCTGCAACTTTCTCAAAAAAGTTTACTAAATTGAATATACATGATTTGCATTTGCCAGACTTAAATTGCTGGGTCCCAGTTCTATGAGATTTTAAGGGGAAGATACTGATCTGTTGCTTTAGCAGGATAATGCCCTATGTCCCATGTAACCTAAGTTCAAGAAGCAGTCTGACTGACTGTTAGATCTGTGTTGCAGTGAAAGGAATGAGAAGGTGGACTGTGATCATCCTTTTGCAGGGTGAGAGGGCTAAGTTGATCATTCTAGCTCTGACAGAGACCAGAGCAGAAAAGCAACAACTTGAAGTTGAGTTGTCAGAATTTTTGTATTTTACATTAGGCCAAGGACAGAGCTGCACCCAGAAATTATACCTTGTTGCACAGTTCCATACAACCAACACCAGGTAAGTTACTACCTCCCACGTGCAGTCATGGCAGCTTCCTAATCTTCTCACTTCATGTGACCAACTAACAAAAGGTGACATCCATTGATTGAGGCAGCAGGGTATTGTGGGCTTATGGAGGAATTTCACACCACACCAAAAAGACCAATCCAGTTAGGTTGCTATCAACCAGAATGCCCAAATCCCTCACGACTGATTGCGTGCTTAAGGCATTATTAATGCAATAATTTGTGGGGACGTCACTTTCCCCAAAGGGGATGATGATGCATTTTTTGGTATTCAGCTTGAGGCTATGTTTCTGGCACCAGTCATTTGTCTCCCTGTATTAGACTTCAAGTGGGCTTTCTGAAGAGACCATACAGAAGGTGCATGGTCATCTGAATTAGCTCATTTTCCCAGTGCTTTTTTCAGATACTTCCTTATAATGTTTGCACAATTCTACAGTGCAACAGTCTTGCCACATTAGTATTTCTTTCAGTATACAGTCCTTCTACCATTAGTATATTATACCCAGCAATATGTGTGACTGTCTCTAATTCTGTTTTACAAAGCTACAGTTGTCTGTTTCTCCCACATGTTCAATCGACTTTTTAAACCAAAGTGTATCTTCTCGTCTGTGTAGTGCTGTCAATATTAATGTTTGTAATATTCCTTTGGGGCACTTTACTAAGAGCTATAAAATACTCTTGTGGAGACTGGGGATGTGCAAGTGATACATCTAATGCTGAATGTAATCTATTTCTCCATTATTCCCTATATCCCTATTAATCTAATAAGCTGAAAACATAGTAGCTACACACTAGTGACTGGCGTGTATTTCTCATGTGAATGTTTGAATAACTATTTTTGACTATTTTTAATGTTTCATTTTATTTGTATCCTTGTAAAGAAACTGTCATGGAGTTCTAGATTCATGGTGTAATATTTACTTCTTGAGCTTAGAGACTGAGTTTAATAATTATTTAATTTATGTTCTTTTTACATGGGGTGATACCTTTGTAACAATGCATTTCAAATAGTAGTAGAAGGAATTATAATTATGGATAACAGGAACAGTGCTGATAAATATATCCAAACATTCTGAACATATATTCTAATTTAGTCCTTCTTTGTACTGAAAGATGTCTATGTGGTATGAGAGGCTTAGTATTTTATTGCTGATTGTTGGCATTGCTCAACCAGATATGTTGGACACTATTTCTGCCTTTTTTACTTCTGTGTCTTATTGTAACCACAGGGATGGTTAGGTAAGATAACATATCAGCATGTAGCTAGTATGTATTTTGAGCAATATTCCTGACTTTGTCAGTCTTATGTACAATTTAGGTGGGAAGAATGACTCAGTAATATCTATGTTATACTATTTTTTCTGATTTACTCAGGTCTTCACCTAAGAGATGATAATGAGTCCATGTTACGTAACAGCTGCACAAGGTAATATAATGGCTACTCAACAGGTTATGTGCAGCAATTATTACCTGTGTCTGAGCAAGCATAACTCTGCAGTAATGAAATGTAGGTCATTATCACATTAGCAATAACAGCAGTTACAATGTAGCACTGAGTCATTATCATTTTTCAAGTAAAACTCTCAGCAGCTGTCACTGTCATTCACATAAGTAGAGGTCGCTATCACATTGATGAATGCACAAGCCAGATTTGGGTTTTTGTCTATGTGGAGTCATTTCAAGCCACCCCCCACCAGTTTCTTTCTGTAATTTTTACAAGGGGTGGTAGGTATGTACCTCTGCATTGTCATCACTGGTTATGTACTTTATCAAAAGAATAATGCCACTGTGGATAGGAGTGAAGATTTGGATGAGCTAACCAGGTAATGCTATTGATATACATGTATGTGTAGTCTTCCAATACATCTGTCAAACATCACTAGTAACCTGTTTCCATTTCTTTTCTGTGCAGGTGTGCCCACCTTGTGACACTGACATGGCTTCACGAGCATGAGAACAAGGGAGAGTGTTGATGTGTGGCCATTCCTGCAATCACTGGGCAGCCAACCATGCCTCCAGAAGTGAAAACCACTACAACTTGAGCTTCCCCACATCTAGTGTGAAGGTATATTGGATTACAAGAAGAGGTGTGCATTGGAGCGGACTTCTGCAGTTGTAAGAGAAGTGTTTGATCTACCCTGAGCCTGACATTCTTGTGCTGCACATTGGAGGGAATGATATCATCACTCACCAATTTGGAAGGCTACAGTTTGAAATCAGAACAATTTTTGAACACCTGCAGTCGTGGTGGCCACGTTGTCATTTTGTGTGGTCTGACATAATTCCTCACCAGATATGGAAAACAGCAGACAGTCAACGGGCAGTGCACAAGGCCAGATATTTACAGAATGGATTCATGCATGGCTTGATGCACAGGGTCGGTGGATCAACAATCTGCCATGACAGCATCATGCACAGGGTTGGTGGCTCAACAATCTGCCATGACAGCATCATTGCAGATGTTCACCTTTTCAGAAGCAATGGCGTTCACCTGAGGATGGCATTGCATTGCATTGTTCTTGACTGACCTCCACAATGGCGTGATGACAGCTATGCATGATATATTGGCAACATGCAGCTAGTGAGGATGAATGGACAACAGTCATGACCAAGTAGGACCAGTATGGTAAGTAACTCTATTGCTATATTTTATGAACATTGTTGTCACTACTGCCGACACAGGAAAAGAACTGCTAGGGAACTTGTACACATGCTGAGTAACATTTCATTTTCAGATTGTCAAAGAAGCATCTGTATGCTGTGCACAGGTACATATAACGGTTTGATTATGAATTGTGTTATGTAAGTTATATTTTTCTTAGTTTGGCAAATAACTGTGGTAGGGAGTTGGTGAACATGCTGAGGAAGAACAACTGTTTGAGAAGAGGACCACGTACAATAGAATATGTCAATAACCATCCTGCACACATATTACAGTTTGGTTACAGTTATGGTTATGAGAGTTATGATTTCTTTTTCTATTATGCTAAATAACTTTGTCAGGGAACATGCCATCAGGGTAAGTAATACCTCATTTTGAAGGCAGTATTATTAGTTACAGGATGGAAAAAGAACTGTGCCTGTATGCTGGATAAATATACAGATATCACATTATGTTTAGGACTTTGATTATGAGAATTATGATATTTTTTCATATTTGGTGAATAACTTTATCAGGGAACATGTCAGCATGTTAACTAGTAGCTCATTTTGAGGACAGTATTAGTACTTGCAAGACATAAAAACTACTGCATCTGTATGCTGTACACATGTCCAGATATCACAGTTTGTTTGGGACCATGGGCATGAGAATTATGATATCTTCTCATATTTTGCTAAATAACTTTATCAGGAAACATGTCATGAGGGTAAGTAATACCTCAATTTGACGTCAGTATTAGTAGTTATAGGATGGAAAAAGAAGTGTGTCTGTATGCAGGACAACTGTACAGATATATTTTGTTTAAGACTTTGGTTATGGAAATTATGATTTTTTTCATATTTTGGTAAATCAATTTGCTAGGGAGCATGCAATTGTACCAAGTTATACCTCATTTTGAAGACAGTGTTAGTCATTACAACATGATAAAAGAACTGTGTCTGTATTCTGTACACATTTACATATATCACACTTTATTTAGGACTTTGGTTATGGAAATTATGATTTTTTTTAATATTTTGGTAAATAACTTTGCCAGGGAGGCTGTAACTGTGCCAAGTGATACCTCATTTTGAAGACAGTATTACTCCTTACAATATGATGAAATAACTTTGTTTGTATGCTGTACATATATACAGATATCAAAGTTTGTTTAAGAATAAGGGTATGAAAAGTATGATTTTTTTTCATAGTTTGGTAAATAACTTTGCAAGGGAGCATGCCAATGTGCTAAGTAATACCTAATTTTGAAGACAGTATTAATAGTTACAACATGGTAAAATAACTGTGTCTGTATGCTGAACACATGTACAGATATCACAGTTTGTTTAGTCTTGTAGGATTATGAAAATTATACATTAGCAATATTTCTCATTATTATGCCCATATCTTTGCAAGGGAGCATGGTGATGACACAAACGAGGCATCGTTTTGAAGCTGACATGGAGCCACACAGCTTGTACACTGATATGTAGTCTCTGTCTGTTACAGTTGATGAGATATTATGCTTTATCAATTATAAATATACCAGAAGAATGCAAAGTTCCTGTAATCACGGCTGCACAGGTAAAAAACACACTATCCAAAGCCAAGAACACAGCATCCATGGGACCTGATGACATCCCAGGCTGTGTTCTACATGAACTACAGAGTGAACTGGCACCCCACCTAAGTACCGTTCAATCATAGCCTCACCTCAGGCTATGTGCCCACTGAATGGTGCACAGTGACAGTTATCCCACTCCACAAAGGGGGAGCCACCACAGACTCTGGAAACTACCACCCCATTAGCCTAATGAGCCTGGTCTGCAAGGCTATGGAGCATATCACCATGGAACTTATAAACAATGACATTGGTAATCTCCAAACTCAGGACCCCACCCAGTTCGGGTTTGTAAAAGGCAGATCATGTCTCCTAAACCTGATAGACTTCTTTGAAGCAGTCACAAAAGCCGTAGATGAGGGTAAGGTGGTTCACACAGCCTATCTAGATCTCGCCAAGGCTTTTGACACCATCCCCCACTCTGGAATTATAGATAAACTCACTAAACTAGGTATAAATCCCTATGTCACAAGATGGGTTGCCAACTGGCTCACTGACAGAACCCACACTGTGAAAGTAGCAGACTCCAAATCCAGCTTCAGACCAGTGACAAGTGGATTACCACAGGGTTCAGTCTTGGCTCCTCTCCTGTTTGGTATCTAGTTCTCTGAAGTACAGGCCAACACAGAAGGTCTTTGGCTAATGAAGTTCACAGATGACTTCAAACTAAGAGCCATAATCAAAACTCCAAAAGATGTGGACATCCTACAAAAGGGCCTTGCTGAGACAGATGCCTGGTGTCAAAGCCATGGCCTCAGGCTCAATGCCAAAAAGTGCATTGTCATTCCTTTTGGTAAAAACTCAGTACCCATGAACTACCACATAGGTGGTAGTCTACTTAACACCGAAAGTGTGATAAGAGACCTTGGGACACAGGTGGACAGTAGTCTCTCCTTTGATAATCACATCGCTACAGTAATCAGGAAATCCTTCTGTGTGGCACACCTCATCACAAAAGGTTTCTCATCCAGGAAAAAAGAGGTCATTGTTCCCCTCTACTCATCACTCATTAGACCCATTATAGAGTACAATGCCCCTTTTGGTATGTACCTCACAAGACATCTACAACAACTGGAAAGGCCACAGAAATACCTCACAAAGGGGATTACCAGCTTCAAAGAGATGCCCTATGCAGACTGTCTCAAAAAACTGCAGCTTTACTCCGTTGCATATCGCCTACTCAGAGGCAATCTCTGTCTAACACACAAAGCTATGTCAAACCCAGAGCTTTTAGACATGCTCCACTTAAAGAAATCCCATTCCCTATGAGCTACACGCTCTAGGGACCTAAACCTCATCACCACAATAAACAGAACATGCTGGAGGGATAGATTCCTGTCCCAGAGACTTCCCATACTCTGGAACAAACTACATATCCATATCAAACAAAGCTCCTCATTAGCACTCTTCAAAAAAAATCTTGATGATTGGATGGGAGATAGGAAATTCACCCCAGGGATCACTTCTGTGGCTCTGCTCAACAGTGGCATAGGAAAATAATTTTCTTGGGTGGCGAAAGCCAGGGTACCTTTGGCTAGGCTTATATAGGCCCTAGGGCCAATAGCCTAGTACCTACCTATGAACCTATGAACCTATGAGAAATATAACATTAATCATATCTTTGTGAATATCTGTAATGGAGCATCACACAGTGATGGTTAAGGTGTCATTTTAAACCTAACATTCATTATAAACAAATTACAAATTGTATGGGTCTACATGGTACATTCACCAAGATATTGTGATTTGTTGTACCAAAAATGTAACAGATATGCACGATATCAGCATTCCTTGGCAAATATTTAATAATGGCTTACATACACACTATAAACATTCACACTGTTTGAAAGTTCAGTGTCTTTTGAACAACTTTCGCTTTTACATTTTTAGTCTAGCTATTATGGTTAAAGAGTTATGAACATTTGTTTTCTGTATGGTATTACAAATGGATTATCTGAAAATAAGCTCAGGTTGCACTGTTGTTCCTATGGTGGAAGTAAGCAGGCAGCATTTTCTGAGCTGCTCCGGAGTGAATGAGTTAATAAATGCCTTGCATAGTCGAAATGAAGCTAAGGAAGAATTGTCAATTCTGACATGAAAATTAGAAATAACAACCAATTGTACTTTTAACTGTTGAAGAACTAGCCACTTCATTAAAAATAGTAGCCAAAATTTTGAGAATCTTGTGTAATGGTGCTGAAAAGGGGTTGATGTCTTTCTGTTGAGTCCAAATAACAAACCTTTTACATTTACTTTTGTAAATCTTCCTAGTGGAGGCTTTCTGGGAAGACAATAGGATGTGATGGACAGGCGAGGAGAGCCTGGATTGTCTAGCTATCAATGGAATTGGAGAAACCATGCAGTTAACTTTAGGTCCAAAATGTCTGGATGAAGCATGTTTGCAGGATGAGACAAGAAGATCTGGAATTGGGTCCAGGACCAACAGAGGATGAATTAGATGAGGCCAGAGAAAGGGGAACCAAATCTGATGAGGCCAATAAGGGGCAATGAAGGTGACTGTGCTTTTCAGACGAGATGTTTTTTGAAGGAATTTGGGGATTAGAGGAGTTGGGGGTAAGCACAAAGGAGACCGGGAGGTCAGTCATGGAGATGAGCATCTCTCAGTGACTTCTTTGGTGGGGGTTAAGGGCAAAGAACCTGCTGCACTTGTTGAAGTGAGATGCAAAAAGGTTGCAGCATGGCTGGTCCCATTGGCAAAAAACCTATTCTGCATATTCCCCTGTTCAGACACCATCCATGCAGTAATGGACCCACTCAACTTGTCTGCTATCACATAGAAGTTCCCCAGAATGTGCATTGCTATCAGCAAATGATTGGATGAGATCACTCACTGCCACACTCTCAGAGCTTCTTGACATAAAGGGTAAGATCTGGTTCTTCCTTGTTTGTTGATGTATCAGACTACTACCATATTGTTTGAAATGCAATAGCCCCTGAAGGGAGGGTGTCTTGAAATGCATGCATCTGTACAAGAACTAGGACACTGATATGCATGTTGGCTTTTTCTAGGGACCAGGTGCCTTGGACGGTCTTTCCCAAGAAGTGCCCCACCCACCCGAATTGAGATGCATCCATGGACACTATGAACTTGGGCTGAGGAAGTATGAATGGGCAGCCTTGTGAAATCTGATCTGAGCAAATCCCCCACCTGATATATGTTTTGCATGCCTGAGTTATTTTGATCTGGGTGGATAAAGGCTGGTACAGAATGGACCACTCAGGGGCCAGTGAAGAATTATCATATGGTATCTTGCCAACGATACCAGAATTATGGCAGCAGACATCAACCCTAATGCCTGTAGAATCAGTCAGAATGACAGTGAAGAGTTTTGTATACTTTGTACCCTTGGCAGGGGAAAGGAGGCTGTCACTGATACAGTGTCGGACAAGGCTCTTATGAATTCTAGCACTTGAGTTGTTTTACTTAAGATTTGTTGAGACTGATTGTAAAACCCAGGTAAGAGCACAATTGGAGTACACAATCTCTTGCTTTGATCAGTAGATGCCTGGTCATAGTGATAATGAGCCAGTCGTCCAGGTAAGAAAACAGTTGAAATCTGTGTAGTTTCAAGTGAGCTATTACTACATGCATTTGGTGAACATCCTGGGGGCTGTGGCAAGGCCAAAGGCCAGTGCTCTGAACTGGTAATGACTGGCTCCTAGCTGGAAGCGTAGGTATTTCTTGCATTTTCTGTTCAGTTTTATGTCATAGTATGCATCCCGAAAATTTATTGACACATCCAGTCATCCTTGTGCAGGAAAGGCAAAATGGACTGAACTGTGACCATCCAAAACTTTGTGTACTGAACTGATTTCACTATAACGAGATCCAAAACTGGTCTCCAGTCTCCTGTTTTCTTTAGCACTAAAAAGAATCTTGAGCAAGTTTCAGATTCTTTCTGGTCAGGGGGACCTCTTGGTTGACTCTTTTTCTAGCAGCTTTTTTATTTCTAGTGCTGCTGCTTTTCTCTGACTAGGTGGAATGTTGGGAATCTTTGTTATTGGTAAAGGGGGAGGGAGGGGAAAAGGAATTATATAACCTCTGGACATAATCCTGTACATCCATGTGTCTTCTGTAATGTCTAGCTAGGCTGTCTGGTGCAGAGATAGCTGACTCACGATTGCGTCCAGAGGTGGACAATCGGGCCTCCTTTCAGGACCACTGATAAGGTCTGTCACAGAAGTAATCTCTGGATCCCTGGTTCTGCAGGCCACCTCTGCCATGCAGGTGGCATCTTCTGTTACAGTCCTCCCTGCCCCTGGGGGAACTATCTCCACATGGATCATGGAAAGGACCCTGCGATTTTTTAAACCATATTTTCCAACTACCTTGTTGATTCCTAGAAAAGGTTCTTTGATGAATTGAAAAATGTACGCCCACTGCATACAGGCTCTTACCATCTTGGTCACACCTGGAGAGTGTGTCCTTCACTTTGGAGCCAAACAACGAACCTCTGTCAAAAGGATCACCGACAAAGGAGAACTTGAATGGCTCTGCAAAATCATGTGGTGCATCCAGGGATATAATGGAAATGCCTGAACCTGCCTTAAATACCTTCAACTGCATGTGAAATTAGCTTCATAGATGAATTAGCAATGGACTGTAAGTTAGCCAGTTGTGATGCAATGGAAGTCTGTGCCTCAGCAGTTACTGCTCCTGAAAGGGATTTGGAGAACTCTTTAATCAGTTTGCTCTGTAGTCTGGTAAAGTGTGCCAAATAGTTCAGTGATCTGAGCGGAAGTTTCTGAAGTGTAAACATGCTTTCCAAACCTGTCTATTTCCCCTAGACTTCCAGTTAGGGGAATGAACAGATGAACTCTCCTCTGTGAGTTCTTTCTTTGTGGCTGCCATTAAAACCATGCCATCTACTGGTACTCCCCTGCTCCAAATCTCTTTCCCTGTGGGTGGTGCCAGGATCTTACCTGGTTCAATGTCCCCAAGGAAATATCAGGTGATCATCTTGGGAACCCTTTCCCTTTGTCAAAATTATTATCTTCTGTGATTGACTCCTGAGGGGAGCCTAAGTGCCTCCTCTTGCACTTTCTCTTCCTAGGTACTGCCTTCGTAGGGTGCTCCAGAGAAATATCAGAAGAAATAAGGATACCCTGTTGGGTGGCCTGGAGACTTTGAGCTGGCTGAGCCTGTGTGGTATAGTGATGAGGCTAACAGCACAAAGACATCTGGGAACCAGATGGAAGATCTGAGGGGGGAGGAACTGCCTGAATTCTGGAAGAGACTACTCTCTCTACTACCTCAAAGGCAAAATGCCCCAGGGTGAAGGAAGATGACAGAGCCAAGAAGGCATGCTTCCAGATCATAGACTCCCTCTGACCCCATAGGCAGCTCACCTGAGGCAGAATTCATTGCCGAGTTGTTGAATTCCAAAGCTCTGAAGGGCAGAGAAGGCTGAAACCACTTTGGAGTTGACATTAGCACCTTAGAGCCAACAACAGCACTTCAGTTGTGAGATTCATCCAGCTCCAACACCTTCAGAGCCAGTACACTCAGAGAAAAATTGGATCTGAAGACACCATCTTCAGATCTGAAAGAGACAGCCCCAGAATGCTTGGATCCAAGGGCTCTGAAACCAAAGGACAGATCAGAGAAGGAGCCAAGATGGGTGGATTAACACTGATGAAGGTCTCCGTATCCAAAGGGGTAGGACCCAGTTAAACTCCCATCTGTAGCTGCACCGAGAAACTTCTTCATTATTCTATCCACATCCATCTTTGTAAGACTCCTGGAAGAATGGGAAGTAAAAACTATGGAGTGAGATCTTTTGTGTCTGTGCCTCTCTAAAAAAGGCAAGGGAAGCCAAAAGGGGACTGGGTCCAGAGAGGACTCATAATGGGTCTGGGGGAGCTGTTCTGACTCCAAGAAAACCTGATCTGATGAAGCAGATCTGGTGTCTGAAGCAGTCAGATCCAAGGATTTGGGCTTCAGATCTGATCGTTTCGAAACCTACCGGGCCTGCTCCTTGCTTAGATCTGAAGAAATAGTGGAAAATCCAGAAGGTTCAGCAAGTTGTTTCCTTGACTCTTTCTAGACTGCTTTGGAGGGAAGAGCTCCAGCCAGCAATTCAGAAACAAACAAGTTGGGAGAAGTCCCTTCAAACTCAGCTTGTTCTTCCTATCGACTAAAGCCCTACGATTAAATCTCACAAGGGAATTCCAAATGGGCAGGGCCTAGACAATACACACAAGAGTCATGGGCATCAAACAAGGGAATCTTGTGCCCACACTCCTTGCACATTTTGAATACAGAAGGTTTTTCAACGATATTCACAGTCAGTAAGAATAAGGTAGCAAGAATACGTTTTTTTTTAAATAGGAAGAAAAAGAAAGAAAGGAAAAACTACCAACAATGGTAGGAAAGATTACTGGAAACAGTAAAAAGGGACAGCTAGGGAGTAGATATTATTAACTATGGTCTCTAGATAACCTAGAGAAACACTTTGGGATAAGGGAGGTTATAAAAGGATACTACCTTACAAGAACAGATATAAGAAAAAGATTGTATAATTGAAAAACTTTTTGTAACTTACTCTAATGCTTAGAGCTGACAGTGACCACATTCATACACGAAGGTGGCAAATGACATCTGTGATATGGAGGGGGACTATAGCATTATGGGTAAGGGAGGAGCTCAACAGTTTGCAGCAGGTCATGAGCTGTAAAAAGCAGATGAGTAAGATCAGATCCAAACCCACATGTTGAGGAATGAATGAAAATTGAAAACATCAGATTGTCTGTTTACCAGCATTTTGTTGAGACAGTTTTTTTTTTTTTTGCCAAAATTAGTTGAAGGGTCAGAGAATACCTCAGAAAATTTTGAAAAAGGAGAGCTGAAAAATCTTGAAAGATTTCCTTTACCAACATACCTCTTTCATCTCACTTTTTGATAACTTTTGCAGCAGGGGAAGCAAAAACTAAATCTCCATTCAAAGGAGAATTTAAAATTTCATTTCACACATCATCTGGGAGGTTCTGATAATGCAAACCTCCACAAAACAGTACCAGTGACCATAGCCTTAGAAGTATCAACTGAGTAATACACACACATACACTGTAAACAATGAGTAGTGACTTGTACAATTGAAGTAAATGAAAGCATATTTTTCCTGATGAGAAGGCAATACCTTCCTCATACTTTCACAATTAGTCACAATAAACAATGCATGAGCCTGACAATTCAAAATTCTGAAAAATCACAGTTGCAGAACCAGACACTTTTTTATGTCTGTTTCATACAACTGAAAGACCATACGATCAAATCCGAGAAGATAAAATCTCAGAACACTGAATTGGCTTCTACTCTGGAAGCCAGTATTTTTTTTGGGTTGGGTGTCTGCTCTTTTCCCAATATGGAACAACCATGGAGTTGGCATATATAATATGTAGTAGTGTGGGGTGTGTAGGGGTGCTTGCCCCTTTGCACACACACTGTCTTTCTTGATGCCAGCTTCCAGAGGAGAAGCTGGTTCAACATTCTGAGATTTACTTTTCTTGGATTTGATCATATGGTCTATTATATGAAATAGAGCCCTTTTTTCCATACATATCAATAATCTTCCCATCCTTATTCAGAAAAAGTAGGATTGGAATTAACTAAATGTTTAACTGCAGTAGGATTTACTAAAGTTATAGCTGCTGGATCAGGTTTGGGAAGAGAATATAAAATCTTAAAAGACCGAGGAGCTCTGTACATTCTATCTGCCTTTTTTCCCAAAATGTTTTTATTCATTTTATAACACAATAACTTAACAGTATAGTAACAAGAAAAACAAATAAAACTATATACAATGTCCATAACTAAAAAAACAATATACATAGGGAAACAATATTTCTCTAACAGATTAGACAATTTTGTCCAAGCAATTAAGTAATGAGTTGTGCTGTTAGTCATTTCTTTTATAGTAGCAATCTCATTCTTACAAATGTATTTCACAAGATGAATAAACACAACTTTAAAGACAGGAGTAGATTGGGATTTTCAATTTTTAGTAACAATTTTCCTTGCAATAGAGAGGATAGACCACAGAAAAAAATGTTTGGTTTTTAGGAATGACTTCAGGAACAGGAACATTGAAAAGGATAAGGGAGTCAGAAATTATACCGTTGTCATTCCATAGAGCTTTACAAAGAGATTTAAAAGTTAACCAAAATGAGGAAATGATTTTCAATTAACAACCATATGTATCCAGTCAGCATCAGGGTGTCCGCATCTCCAGCATTTCATTTTATCTTTATTGTACATTATTGCTAGTCTACGTGGGGTGGAAAAACATCTATGCAAACAATTTCATGTGTATACACGCCAGAACATGGAAGATGTGAATTACTTCACCGACTGTAAACAAAGATTTTTTTATCTTTTTCTGACAATACTCGTCTATTAACTTCAGTTGAATAATTCCAAAAAGAAACATCTGTTGTGCTAAAATCATTTCTGAGAATTTTATTAATAACAGATATGCGTGAAGTGTTGTTGGGTGAGCTATTAATAATTGTTGAGATAAAATCCAAGATTTTTAAATTACTCTTGTTGTTTGCCTCTAATGAGGGTATGAGCTTAGTATGCATAAAATCCTTACAAGTTTGAATGTCCAGCCAATTGCAATTGTGAAAACTATCCCCTGGATTTACTAATCTTCCGTGTAAGACTAGATTAATCTTACACAGAAGTGCCAGTGTAAGAGTATGATGGCAGCACACCATGCATATTAATGAGGGCATGCTGCCTCAACTCTAAAGCTTACACGAAGCATGGACGAGTGTAGGGGGTGTGTCGGACTGCTGAGCAGTCCAAAAATCCACGCCCCTGCAATGAAGAAATGGCGCAACTTCCAGTTACATGAGCGAGTCTGCTCACATGTGTACAGTGTAATACTACACTCCCCCATATGTTAACTTACAAAATAAAAAATAAAAATAATTTTTTTTTCTTCCGATATAGCTGCCCGTAGTTGCGTGGGTTTGCCCATTGCTTAGCTACAGTTAGCAGCTTAGTCACCAGAAGAGGATAATAAGAAAAATATATGCAAATTAAGCAACATAGCAATAGTATAGTGGTTAGAGCCTTTGCACAAAGAAGAGGCATGCTCAGTTCGAATCCCACTACTGCGCGTTCCAATTTCTGTGAGAAATCTGTATACAAAAATATTTCCTGACATTTTTTATGTATAAGTTTTGTAAAAAGCATTGAAACGTTAAATGTAGTAGTGAACGAATTTTATATATATATATATATATATATATATATATATATATATATATATATATATATATATGAAGGTGAAATGTTTATGCATTCTGAGGCATGAGTACCCTATTTTAAGCAATATAAAGCACTGCTAAGCACATTGTACCAGTATTGAGCATATTTATATACAATTGTGCATAGCTGTGCATCGTGCTAACCAGCACAACATCAGGTAACATAGAGCAACGTTGAGCACCATTGAGCAACGTTGGGCAAAGTTGGGCAAAGTCGGGCAAAGTTGACCAAAGTCAGGTAAACACGCTCACACCTGCTTTACTGTTCCTTAACCAGTCAGGTCTGCCCAGCAGGAAAATAAAAAGCAGTGACAGGACTCAAACTCAGGATACTGTGCACTATAGTCACAGTACTTAACCACTAAGCCATGACAGCATTTCACAAGCATGCATTTTCAACAGACACATATCTATCAAAGGAATTTTAAACATTGCCAACATCAGCTAAGCAGGTGTGCCTACAGCTGAGTTTTTCCAAAACTGGCCAATCACAAATAAGTGCAGGAAATGAGGCATATTTAAGCTCCAATGGTGGGAATACTTGCTATAACTGGTTGTAGCTTCCTTCTGCAGTCAGTATGGCTGGTGTTGGTGAAGGCACATGATTTAGACTGCAACGCTGGGGCATCCAAGAGTCCAAAATTGTGGTTTGGCTCCTTGTCCACAAACATGAGGAAAGACTCCTGCAGGGCCAGTACCAGGGTACCCAATATAAAACAGAGGCCTGGAACAGTCTTTTATTTTTATTTATTTATTTATTTAAATTTGTTGACTGGGAGTGTCCGACTGGATGTGGGTCCATTTTCAGCGGAGGCCCGGGGAGAAAAGCTCCATAGTAAAATAAACAGTGCCAGTGATCTCACCAGTACCACTGGTGTTCCTCAGACTGGTGAGCAGGTCAGGCACCATTATTCTGTCCTGAAGCGACGTAGGGGGGATGAACTGGACCGGTGGATCCAGGAATCCTGTACGATGCCTAATGCCCCAGTACTGAGTAAGTAGCCATTGTATTAAGTAGTTAAGAATTGCTATGCTTGTCTATACTATGGATAGGTATGTCTCAATATCGCTGCATTTCCTTCACAGCAGCAGGTGACCGGGCTATGAACCTGCAAGCCCATGAAGATAGGCTGCAAAGACTGTGTCATGAGGCAGGTTAGTAATTATTCTGCATGTACTGTTATATAAAATTAATGAGAGAGCCTTCAGAAAGTCTTTTAACCCAATAAATAAAGGTGTAATAATCCTTTAATAAATGTATGATTCATGGAGTGCGCTTGTGTCATTTTCTTTGATATATTATTGTACTGTTGCATTCTACAAATAGTAGTGTTGCATTAAGCAGTGTCAACCCACACTTGGGTAGGCCCATATAACGTGGATGAAGGGAGTGCCAGTAGCTTGTATGTATATGCACAGCCCTCAACCGTTGGTTCATGGCCAGCATGTAGAGGTTAATCTGGCACATGAGTAGCTTGGTATTGTGTTCCCCAGAAATGTCAGTGTGCTGCCAAAAGTGTAGGGAGCTGTTAACATATAACTGACACTTTCACCTGAACATATCTAGATAATTATATGAAAGTAGAGCTGTCAGTATACCATCTTAGCAGTAGTGTGTGTGAGCAACTCTCAAAATATGCTGCAGTAACATCTGCATCTTGGACAGTTTGTATGTAAGATACAGCTCATGTATATAATGATCTAGCAAAATCCAATTGCACAATATAAGGACATTGGGTAGTGTAATAATACATGTAAGGGACATATAACTGCAGTTAATAGGAATGTAGTGAAAACTAGAAGGATATATACATTGTTAATTGAGCTATCTTTTTCCACCCTACTGTATGTGTATATAAAATGCAATTCCACACCTCAATCAGTATGTCTAATCTCAAAACATTTGTTGGGACATATATCCTATTGGTTTATAAATATTTGCATTTATTTCTGTGCATGTGCCCTGTTAAAATACCACAATATTGGTGGCCTGTTGCCATCAATTAAAACTGCATGCTGCTGTAATGTCCACTATTGTTCTATATATGCATGTGTCATGCTTGCTTTTCAACTGTTGAAAATCTGGTGTATTGGGTTAATGGGAATACTTCTGCATGCTGTTATAACTAATTGGCAATGCTGTTGACTGTTACTAACTCATATCTTTTTTAAACTCTCCAAAACATAGTTCGTATGGGAAGGCCAGTCCCAGCGGACCCACCTGTCCCACCTCAGCTGGCCATGACACCTGGCATGAGCAGATCCGGTGCCCAGCCTGGGACCTCCTCCTCCACTGGCCCTGTGCCACCTTTGGGTGGAAGTGCTGCAGGGGATGGGGCTTGGCCCCCTGTGCAAGCATGGGCAGAGAGGCACTTATCACCCTTCGTAGGGTCCGGGCTATGGTGCATAGAGAGATTGAATGTTCTGTTGCAGAACCTCTATGCCAGCTTGAGGCCCGAATGGCGCAACTCATGGGTCAGCCTGCCCCTCCTACACAGCCTCCAGCACAGCCACCTTCTGGGCCGTGAAGGTGCAGTGGTGATTGCCCATGGGTGGGGATCTCAGTCCCACTGTTTCCATCTGGGGGCTCATGGGCTTGCGATTTCCAAACATACCTCCCCATCAAAGGTGTTCACCCACCATGTGTCATATACTGCCCCTGTATGCATCTTGTATGTCTAGTCTGTTTACCTCCCCAACCTACCTCCCCAAATATACCAACTTCCCTTACCCCACATTCCACTCTCACCTGAAAAAAAAAAAGGGCAATCTGTTCCCCAAAAACAAATTATGCCCCATACATAGCTGCCCATTTTGCACACATGTCTGCTGGACACATGAAATGTTATTTAATTGGCATTACAACATACTTTGTTGTCCTCACCCCTCTCTCAGGGGTTGAAGGGTTCATATCTACCTCCAAATTTATTGCATTTGCACAGCTGTTGCTGTTGAAGAAATGGGCAGCTATAGACCTTCCCTACACCCGTCCTGCACATCCTTAGCTATATTCCATACTGTCTTTCCCTCTTTGTGCCCCGTTTTCACCACTTTCCTATCTCCCCATTTTTTTCTTTCAAAGAAATTAGCGCGGGGGTGAGCGGGAGTAAGCAATATTAAGCAGTATTTAGTGGGTTTGCGCGGGTTTGCACTTGTTTGCGCTTGGCTAAGCAATGTGCAGCATTGCGCAAACCCACGCAAACCCACTTACAACTGCTTAAAAGTGCCTTAGTCACTCTGTATGTGAGGGCCCTTGTTCTGCTCAGGGACAAAATAAAACACCTCTGTAAGTCTCAAACCTCGGACCTTGCACACACTACACAACATGAATACCACTAAGCCATGGTAGATATACATCACATTGGTGCTTAAATAATTATATCATGCATCAGAATGAGTGAATGTAAAGGAAAATTCGGAATACCATACCACACAACTTGTTCTGTGGATGTTGACCAACAGTTGTTGTGGGATTACATTACATGACTGTGATAAGAGAAGCAGCCATTCTAGCATATGTACATATAATATAAATAATGTTACACCATCACCTTACAACCCCACACAGTATCACAGCAGGACAAACACTGGCATATCTGTTTAGGGCAGAGGCCATACCTCTCAACTGTCCCTAATTTTCAGGGACGTCACTGATTTTGACCCAAAGTTTAGCTTTGTCACTCTGAATCCCTCCTAAAACTACTGACTTTGGGCAGAAAGGTGGTGAATTACACTTAATGAATAATGACAATAATTAAGAGTTAGACACTTCTTTTACTTCAGAAAAGGTATATTAATTCATATGCTCTGATTCTCTCAATGTTTCAGCTTAATGGCACTAATATTTTAAAGGTGTCCCTGATTATCCCCGAGTTTTTCTTGACTTCCCTGATTCTGTTCAAATATGTACCTGATTGGTTGAGAGGTCTTGCAGAGGCAGAAACACATACTAGCCTTTTTGCTGTTACACACTGTGCAAATAGCTTTGGAAGGAGTTTTGGAAACATACGCTTATGTAGGAATAAAACACTGAAATACAAATGGATGTAACCATGTACTGGTAGCAACCAACTGTAAGAATGCCATTGCTCTATTGCTGAAAAGACCTGTGTGGTGCACAGACAAAAATAACAGGCTAATCGCTGGCTACCATGTGGATAGGTCCACAGTTGGGAGTTACGCAGACAGACTACATGCCTTGATAAACTAACATGTACACAGCAACCCTGTAAGTCCAGCAAGATAAAATCCACACAATAGTACTTACGCTCTCTGTACTTCTGCACCCCTACCCAAATGTAGAATATACCTGTGTGTGCAGGGTCTACCAAGGATGTAGGTAAGCATACTCACTGTACTGAAATGTGTCCAGTTTTCCTGAGCAGCTCATGCTAATGTCAACACTAAAAAAGCACAAACTGTTTAGAACTGTGTAAATGAATATTCACAGTATAGCAGTTCACAAACAATTATTGTGCTAAAGGAATACATCTCAATAACTAGTTTTGTATGGCAGTTAATTGGAACAGTTGAAAAGAAAGTACATCTTTCCATGTATCTTGGGGTAGCATTTTGAGGGGTGAGTATATTTCTACACTGACAAGTGGGTACTGGAAGCAGCAACATTAGGTCTGAGTACAGAATGTAAATCTCTGGCTACACCCCTGGCTTCTGATATAAGAACTATACCAACCTTCTGTCTTAAACAATGATGTCCACACCAAACAAGGATGATCTCCATCTTGGAAAGCTGAAAGGGCCACGCCTACATGACTCAGCAATTTATAATACTTGGTTGCTATGACAGTGATTACTTCAATTACTACACAGCAGGCTGCATACAATTAGCAAATTGTGTGCACTAATTGGTGCAGAGGCCATCACATGCTCATGTGCAGTTCCTACAAAAGCAGGCTGCAATCTCTGCCAACAAACTCAATCACGCTATTGCAGAGACTGACAGAGAGAGAGAGAGACAGAGAGACAGAGAGAGAGAAAGAGAGAAAAGGAAAAAGAAATATTACCAAATTATACAAAGGAAAGGTATGTGACACATATGTATTTACTGGCATGTAGTAGATGTTATTGAAGAATAGTCTACATAATGTGAAACATTCATATGTGGCAGCAGTACTTCTTTCTGCACAGATGTTCTGCTTAACTACTGCTATGGACAATGCTGTGTGTACCTGTGGGCAGTGGGACATACCTGTGAAATGTGTAGCTCAGCATTAAATGCCAAAGATCTGATCCATGTTATCTGTGTTCTGTACAGTAGTGTGGCCAATAGCTGTTGGGGGGATTAGCACTGACATTATATAAACATGGGTGTGACAGAACAACACATGCATGATAGTCATATTAAAGTGTAGCTTAGCATTGGCAACTGCTGTAGCAGTCTAGTATGCTTATCTAGCATCTGTTGCCATATATACCCCCTAATGTTAGTCTGTGTTCATATGTGACACCTGTTTGTGTTGCAGCAAGGCCCAACAGTTCAACTGTGAGGTCCAGGGACTTACAACAGTGTGGACCATGTGTGTGTATGCCACACATATACAGAGAAATATATATGTGTCATATATATTCACATCTGTATATGTGCATAGAGCAGGAGACATATTGCAACTGTTTGCGAAGGGGGAAGATATATATGTTGGTGAAGGTTAGTATGCGCATATTTGTATGTAGGTTTTAGTGTGTGACAAACAAGACAGCATACAGTGCTGGTATATGATATGTGGTGGTTAAACACTGTGGGTGGTTTGTTCAGTTTGCAATGTTGAAGCCAGTAAGGCCTGCTAAAGCTACCTGGGCTGTGAACACCTTCAGTGCATTTATCCCAAGACTGTGCAATGTTATTACATTGCTGTACACCTTACATCCTTTGTATAATTGATATTCTCACTATGAAAGGTGAAATGTATATGTGCCTATATATATATATATATATATATATATATATATATATATATATATAGACAAATGGATGTGTATATGTAATGTGTGTGTGTATATATATATATATATATATATATATATATATATACACACACACACACATATATATATATATATATATATATATATATATATATATATATATATATATATATACTCATACACACCTACATCTACTTGCTGCAATAGATTCTCTGTACTGTTGACTGACTGTGATGGTCAATATGTTTGTGAATATGTCAAAGATATGTATCTGTGGGATAGCTTACTGGGAAACTGTTTATGTTTTGGTATTCTGGGTCCTTGCTTTGATCCTAGCAAAAGCTGTGTATTCTGTTGCTAGGCAGAACAAGTGCTATTGCATACAGTGTGATTAAGTCCCTTGGTTTTAACTAGGGTGTGTCATTGGAGGCTAAAGCACTACATCTATGATTATTGATTGGTACCGATGTTGAATGCAAAGCCTGTCTGTACCAGGGACGTCGGGAGGCATACGCACTGTACTGATTTCAGTACAACTTTTTTAGAAGGGGGGTAGCATTTTTGAAAAAAAAAAAAACAAACAAATGTACATATTTCTTCCTTTTTAAGGAGGTGCTGGCTCTTTAAGGAGAATACCAGCCAGTCGGAAGTGAGCTCACATCATTTCCGGCTGGCTGGCTGTGAGCGGGAACTAAAGCAAGCAAATGGAGTTGGAAGGCAAGAGCAGAAGACATCTGAGTTGGAAGGCAAGATCACAAATGGAAGGCAATCGAAGTAAGTGCACGTGTTGGTGGCTTTGAACAATCATTCAAGTGTATTATGTGAAGGCTTTAGTGTGAACGATCGCAATTATTCATGTTGGTGGCTTTGAACAATCATTCAAGTGTGTGTATTATGTGAAGGCCTTAGTGCTTTGAACAGTCGTGTGTGTATTATGTGAAGGCTTTAGTACTTTGAACAGTCGTGTGTGTGTGTGTATTATGTGAAGGCTTTAGTGCTTTGAACAGGTGTGTGTGTGTGTGTGTATTATGTGAAGGCTTTAGTGCTTTGAACAGGTGTGTGTGTGTGTAGTATGTGAAGGCTTTAGTGCTTTGAACGTGTGTGTGTAGTATGTGAAGGCTTTAGTGCTTTGAACGTGTGTGTGTAGTATGTGAAGGCTTTAGTGCTTTGAACGTGTGTGTGTATTATGTGAAGGCTTTAGTGCTTTGAACGTGTGTGTAGTATGTGAAGGCTTTAGTGCTTTGAACGTGTGTGTGTAGTATGTGAAGGCTTTAGTGCTTTGAACGTGTGTGTGTAGTATGTGAAGGCTTTAGTGCTTTGAACGTGTGTGTATTATGTGAAGGCTTTAGTGCTTTGAACGTGTGTGTGTATTATGTGAAGGCTTTAGTGCTTTGAACGTGTGTGTGTATTATGTGAAGGCTTTAGTGCTTTGAACGTGTGTGTGTGTGTGTGTGTGTGTGTGTGTGTGTGTGTGTGTGTGTGTGTGTGTGTGTGTGTGTGTGTGAAAATGCCCCCCACATAATACACATGCTGGTTATAGGTGTTCAGGCTCAAACCCTGTACCTTTGCTTCAGGGTAATAAGA
Organism: Protopterus annectens; assembly: GCF_019279795.1. NCBI lineage: Eukaryota > Metazoa > Chordata > Ceratodontiformes > Protopteridae > Protopterus > Protopterus annectens. Next base: position 756,719,155 of record NC_056725.1, on the reverse strand, counting down.
GCCTAAAGTCCCTAACCACCACCATTTCTAAACTTTGTTCAGATTTGCTTTTATAATGGTTGTGAGCTATGGTGTAAAGGCTTTAGTGCTTTGAGTGTGTGTAGGCTTTAGTGCTTTGAGTGTGTGTAGGCTTTAGTGCTTTGAGTGTGTGTGTAGGCTTTAGTGCTTTGAGTGTGTGTGTGTGTGTGTGTGTGTAGGCTTTAGTGCTTTGAGTGTGTGTGTGTGTGTGTGTGTGTGTGTGTGTGTGTGTGTGTGTGTGTGTGTGTGTGTGTGTGTGTGTGTGTAGGCTTTAGTGCTTTGTGTGTGTAGGCTTAAGTGCTTTGTGTGTGTAGGCTTAAGTGCTTTGTGTGTGTGTAGGCTTTAGTGCTTTGTGCGTGTGTAGGCTTTAGTGCTGTGTGTGTGTGTAGGCTTTAGTGCTGTGTGTGAGTAGGCTTTAGTGCTGTGTGTGTAGGCTTTAGTGCTGTGTGTGTGTAGGCTTTAGTGCTGTGTGTGTAGGCTTTAGTGCTGTGTGTGTGTGTGTAGGCGTTACTGCTGTGTGTGTAGGCTTTAGTGCTGTGTGTAGGCTTTAGTGCTGTGTGTGTGTAGGCTTAGTGCTGTGAGTGTAGGCTTTACTGCTGTGTGTGTAGGCTTTAGTGCTGTGCGTAGGCTTTAGTGCTGTGTGTGTGTAGGCTTTAGTGCTGTGTGTGTGTAGGCTTTAGTGCTGTGTGGGGGTGTGTGTGTAGGCTTTAGTGCTGTGTATGTGTGTGTAGGCTTTAGTGCTGTGTGTGTAGGCTTTAGTGCTGTGTGTGTAGGCTTTAATGCTTTGTGTGTGTGTGTAGGCTTTAGTGCTCTGTGTGTGTGTGTGTGTGTGTGTGTGTGTAGGCTTTAGTGCTGTGTGTGTGTGTGTGTAGGCTTTAGTGCTCTGTGTGTGTGTGTGTGTGTGTGTGTGTGTGTGTGTGTGTGTGTGTGTGTGTGTGTGTAGGCTTTAGTGCTGTGTGTGGGTGTGTGTGTAGGCTTTAGTGCTGTGTGTGTAGGCTTTAGTGCTGTGTGTCTGTAGGCTTTAATGCTGTGTGTGTGTGTGTGTGTGTAGGCTTTAGGGCTGTGTGTGTGTGTGTAGGCTTTAGTGGTGTGTGTGTGTGTAGGCTTTAGTGCTGTGTGTGTAGGCTTTAGTGCTGTGTGTGTGTGTGTGTAGGCTTTAGTGGTGTGTGTGTGTAGGCTTTAGTGCTGTGTGTGTGTGTGCGTGTAGGCTTTAGTGCTGTGTGTGTGTAGGCTTTAGTGCTGTGTGTGTGTGTAGGCTTTAGTGCTGTGTGTGTGTGTAGGCTTTAGTGGTGTGTGTGTGTGTAGGCTTTAGTGCTGTGTGTGTAGGCTTTACTGCTGTGTGTGTAGGCTTTAGTGCTGTGTGTGTGTAGGCTTTAGTGGTGTGTGTGTGTGTGTGTGTGTGTGTGTGTGTGTGTGTGTGTGTGTGTGTGTGTGTGTGTGTGTGTGTGAAAATGCCCCCCACATAATACACCTGCTGGTTATAGGTGTTCAGGCTCAAACGCTGTACCTTTGCTTCAGGGTAAGAAGAGCCTAAAGTCCCTAACCACCACCATTTCTAAACTTTGTTCAGATTTGCTTTTATAATGGTTGTGAGCTATGGTGAGAAGTGAGAACTGAAGTTGTGTTTCTCCCATTATTGTTTTTGTTGTTTGTCCAGGCTGTTGGTGCTAAAGTGTGGAGTGAGAACTGAACTTGTATTCCCTCATTATTGGCTTTGTTTGTCCAGGTCGTTTGTGCTAAGAGGTTGACAGCTATTTAAATAATAGCTATTAAGTTTGTCTTCCTTTTTTTCAAACTGCTGATTTAGCATAGTAGTATGTTGCATATGGTTCTGGGTTCAAGACATGCATGGTGATAATGCAGCATTTTATTCTAGCAACTTTCCAAAATTATACAAGCAATGTTTAAAATGTATCCCTGTTTTTTGGGCTTTTGTCCCCTCCCCAATAAATGTTGGCTTTTTCCAGATTTCTTGTGCTGCAAAGTTCAGAGATACAGCTGAGTGTCGACATTTTACAAGGAGCTGAGAGCTGCAGGGGAACTTAAGTTTAGTGCTGCTTATGCTTCTGCTTGTACTGTTAATAGCACAACAGGTAGTGTACTTGCTTTTGATGCAGAAGGCTGTGGGTTCTTCTCCCACAGTAGGTAGATGCTTTGCTGACACTGTACTGTGTTGTAAAGTGGGGTGGATGCTGTAGTCCTTTCTGGCGAAGATATCTAGTAGTAACTATGAACCTGTTATCAGTTTGCCATCCATTCCCTATTGCAATATTACTAGCGCATCATTGTTTTTAATGCAACATAGGCAATTTATTCCTAAAGGGCAACAGGCACATTATTTGTAGATGAAACCATGAAATATAAAGTTGTTTGCTAGCAGCAGCCTCTTCATTAGTTACAGATTTCTCTAATGTGGAATTATGTAGATGGATTTTACTAGTTCAGAGATTGTGCATATTTACTGATACTGGTGGACTGTAGATGTTTGAGTAGACTTTTATGATGGAAGGTGTATCAAAGAGCATGTGTATGTTTAATGTGCAAGGGGCCTATGATTTGAAAACAGTGCAAAGGTAATCTTTATCTGCCACTGGCAAAATGTATTTTCTTTGAATGTGAGTTTCAATGCTGTCTCAATGAATGTGAGTTTCAAGGGCAGAGAAGTTTTAATGCTAAGTCTAGTTTCATTGTGAGACTGCATTGCTTTGTTTAACAGATATTTATTGGTGTTCGTGCTGTAAAATGCAAAATAAAACTTTTCTGGCAAATCATTTAAGAATGAAGTCACTAAATGACCGACATTAAGTTTCAGATGTCATAATCTTCAGAAAAATGCATGCTAAAGCAAGACCTGATATTCTATTAACTGTCTTAAGTTTATACAAGGTCAATTTTTAGTACTGTTTGTATGTTCCCCCAATATATTTGGCCTTGTCCAGATTTCCTGCATTAAGAGGTTGAGAGGTATGTGCAAATAAATCACTTTATAGAATTAGGAATATCCAAACCTCTCAATTGTCCCCAATTTTGGCTCAAAATGTTGCTCTCCCCCTAATAATCTCTCTGCAAAATAGCAATTTTGGAAGAAAACGTGGAGGGTTTACTTTTTATAAATAACTGTAATGATCAGAGTTATACATTACATGCATTTCTGAAATAAAAGAAGATTCTCTAATTTTGTTAGCTGCTCTAAGTTAACTGTGCTCATATTAAAATGGTGTCCCTTCTTTGACAGGTTCCCAGCTGTATTGTCTGGCAATTTTATATTTTTGCATCACATTTTTGGTCCGTTTTTCATAAAATTGCAGTTTTCTTGCAAATTAGTGGCAAATTGTTAATGACTGAAGTTAGAAAATAATAGCAGACATTTGAGTTTCAGATTTCATAACTTTCAGAAAATTCATACTAATGCAAGACCAACTACTATTCTATTATCTTTTCTAAGTTTATAAGAGCAATATTTTAAAAAAGTCCTTATTTTTGGGCCTTTGCCTCAGTTTTATTTATGAGTTTGTTGCTCTAAGAGGTTGAGAGGTGTGTGTGTGTGTGTGTGTGTGTGTGTGTGTGTGTGTGTGTGTGTGTGGTAGGTAGCATACCTCTCAACTGTCCAAATTTTGCAGAATGTCCAGATTTTTGCCCCATATTTTTTGTCTGTTCCTCATAAATTTTGTGATTTTCTAGAAAATCATTGAAGGCTGAAGTTGCTAAATAATGACAGACATTTGAGTTTCAGACTTCATGTCCTTTAGAAAAATTCATACTAGCACAAATCCTATTATTCTAGCAACTTTCTCATACTAGCACAAATCCTGTTCTAGCAACTTTCTAAGTTCACGAGAGCATTATTTAATATTTGTCCCTGTTTATATTAGGCTTTGTCCATATTTCTTGCACTAAGAGGTAGGTACTGTAGGGGTGTGTGTGTGAATGAAACATCTTAGTTAGGGGTAGCAGGTGGTTAGTAATTTACTCAAGCTCAAAACCTGTACCTTAGTTACAGAAAACAAAAGCATAAATTCTCTACCCCAACTACCATGCTGCATTTTTCAAAGAACTGACATTTCAGGTTAATTTTTAATTCAAGGAACCAAGTTTGAGTGAATTTATATTATATTACTGAAGAGGTATTACAGCGAATGCCTCTTCATCTACACTAAAAGAGTGAACCGTGAATTACGAGAATGGCCATAGCTTGGCTGGGGAGGGGGGTAGCAGTTTGAGAGCTGTGAGAACAAATTTGAAAATACTAGCTACACCCCTGGTGTGTACTGTAGTACTAATTGAAGCTCTGTGCCTGTACAGCAAAGTATGGTGTATGTCCACATTGCTTGCATTCACTGTTTTGTATGGTCCCTGTATTCATCACAGATTACATTTCTCAAGATTAAGGTTGTGTAAGTACTGACACACAGTACTGTATAGTACACACTGAAAGCTTATTTGGGTTGTCATATCTTTGTGTCCTGTAATTATGTCTGATGTGTGTGTGGGTATGTCTGTAACATGTCCTTTGACATATGTGTGGTAATACATATAATGTGTATCTAGCAACATTCATAGTGTACTACAGCAGTATGTGACGTATATTCCCAATTGTGCACATATTTTGGCCATGGGTTTGGCATTAACAGGTTGTGTGGTATAATATTAATACATTTACTGGACCTTACACTGATTGTGATGAATGATATATTTCTTTACACATCAGCTTGATGTATATCTGCTGTGGCTAGGTAGTGCATCGTGTTGCATACAGTGTGCCAGGTACTCTTGTATAGTCTTATATAGTGATTTTATTTTGTTGCTGTGCAGAACATGGTTCATTGGATAGAGAGTGAGCCAGGCACTTCCAAGCAGTTGTGGGGTGAGCAGTGATAAGTGGCAGTTACGGGGTTTCACTCTTGGTTAGCTTATAGGTTGCTAAACTTCCATAAGCCGTGCTCACCCTTCAGAAAACCCACTTGCAAATGCTGAAATGTGCCTTATTCCATCTGTAGCCCCTGATCTTTGTTTTGGCTAGTAACAAAATAAAAAGAATTTGATAGGAAAAAAACCCACAACCATTCACATCACAGCATATGTGATTTGCCACTAAGCCATCTCAGATATACATATCATTTATGTATTCACATAACATGACATCCAGTACAATCATACAACACTACAGAAAATGTACTCCAACATGTAGATGTATGTGTGTGAGTAATTATTGTAATCTGTGCTCAGGTACAACATATTGTATTATGTATGTAAATATGTATGTATGTATATATATATATATATATATATATATATATATATATATATATATATATATATATATATGGCAGTTCAGTGATATCTGTACTGTATAATGCTAAATGTGCCATATGACTTGCTCAGACATATTTTTGTATTTATGTCTTCCAGGGATCATGGCCCACCACAGGAACCCAAGTTACAGTAGGGCTGAATATTATATAATCACTAGCATCATGATTCAGTACTACCGTGTGCTATTTTCACGAACCAGCCAGAACCAGCAGGAGCGTACTGCAATGTGGCAAGATGTTGTCCGCAGGGTCAATGAGGTAGGCCTGCATAACTGCACATATGAGCAGGTACGCCACCACTGTAGTGATCTTCTCCATGTCCATCAGCGTGTCGCTAATGTGCGTACGGAACAGCTTGCAACAGGGGATGGTGTGAACATACATCCCCCCCCACCAGAGTGGAGGAGCTGCTCATGAGCCTGATGGCACCTGCCCAACAACAACAGCAGAAGACATACACCATGATGGAGGTTTGAGCCACCCAGCAAGCACACATGGAGTATGTAGGAAACATGGCATATCTGTAGACTACTGTTATCTGTATTGGTAGATCACGCATATGTGAGATGTGGAGTGTGTCGTTCAAAGATGTGGAGCCTGTTGTTGTGCAATACTGATCATTTGGAACATAAGCTGTAGCCCTGTGAATGTAAACTGTTGTTGTACTGTAAGATTGCAAACACACAGTAGCAATGCCACAGTTGTGGCCACTGACAAACTGTCTCATCTCTATGTAGCTACCTCTGGGGTGATGTCAAGGCAGCAGACAGATGCTGGTGAGTGTGTTCTACATTTATTATTGGAAATAAAAAGTGCATGTCATAGTTAAGAGGTAGGTCATGTACACATGTAACACACCTACCCATAATGCATGCTGTGCATGTTTAATGTAAGAGCACGCACATCTCACTAATGTGATTAGTAGCCTCAAACACATGCAATACCCAGACCATCTCAAACAAATGTGGCTAGACTGTAGTGACCATTGGATAGGCACAGTTGATACTCAGCATGCACATAACATACACATCTATGTCACACACAGAGCATTTTAACATGCTACACATAAAGAATTCCCAAACCCTCTGTAATGACACACTCCATTATCCAAAATCTCATCCACACATTACACAGAATATACCTGAGGGGTAGAGGCCTATCCTGGGGCATTTAAACACTCTGCAACACACTACACATTCATGGCAGGGAATGCTCCTTATTGGCCTCCTTACAAAATCATGTAACAACTGGTTGTGAAATGGTGAATTTAGCCAAGGTATTACAGTTCTGGCACAGCATGATTTGTGCTGGTTTGTGAAATATTTGTAGCCTTGAGTGACCACCTGATGCCTCATGATGATGGCCTATGGTACTATACCCCATCCAGTTATTGTAACCACAGTACTACACATAGCTGTTATTGTTACACAACATAATGATGCGTGTGTGCACACATATGCACCTCTAAACAGTATGCATACCAGTCACCATTTGCACAACTGACACATATGTCTTGTGATGCTATTGAGTGGCTAGGTCATATGACACATATTGGGTATGTGTAGTGTTTAAATATGCAGTCGTGTTTTAGCATGCCATATCATGGATGAGACTGGCATGTCCAGAATATGATCTACACTCACCATATGTACAGTACATTGGGTATGTGGCTGAATGGTATTCTGTCAGTTATCCATGCACCACTGATGATGTTGTGTGAATACTCATCATGCATGTGCTAAAAACATGTCCACAATTAACACGTGTCCACAATTATTTGCTAAAGACACAGAGGCTGTAATCAGCATTGGATACCTATCTGACACACAGATTATACATCCAGCAATGGTATGCACACCTGTGAGTTATGGTGCACAGTACATCACAGGGTTATGAATACCTGCACAGCAATGTTGTATCCATGTATGCATTGTGTTCCAGGGGGAGGGCCATCACTGAATAACAAAACACATGCATCAAAGCCATATATACTGTTAGTAACAAGGATTGACTACACTTGCACTGCATGCTGTTGAGCAACACATGTCCTGCATGCTGACAGGTGTGATATGACTGTTTTGCTTGTGATACTGTACTCCACCATCACCTGCTATTGTGTATGTTCTGTGATTGCTGGTGTTGTGTGTGTCTGCTTTCGGGAGGAGTGTAGTTTTCTATATGTGCATGTGTGCATGTGGTCTGAAGTCATGTTCAGGTCTTAAAGTGTGTTTCCTGTTTTCCTCTTACAGGTGGTGAGGTGGGGCTGGTGCAGTACAGCAGGGAACCCGATGTCACTGAGACAGACAGTGATCATGAGGATGTTGAGGCACAGGCAGGTTTGTCAGGGTCTGTTGCTTTGCCACCAATTGACAGTACACAAGTCTCCACCCCATCCATGCACACAGTCATACTGCTTGTACATCCATCATCACCACTGCCCTTAGCTGAGGGACAGTGTATGGTTGGCACTGTCCAGGACAGTGTGGTACCTATGGCACATGTATCAGGACAGAGCAGCCATAGCCAGATGTCTGGAATGGTACCACATAGGCAGATGCTCATGGGTTCTCGTCAGTGCACTGCTGGTCATCATGCCCCTGGCAGACGTGCCACACCTCTTTCTACCACACGCATGTTCCAGGCTGTCATGGAGGCATAGACATGAATGGAGCAGTACACTAGACAGGGGCTAAGTGCACAGAGGGTGCATTACACCTCTGTAAATGACATTATCCGTGACCTAGCAGGTGCCATATGTAACTACACTGAGGTCATTGATAGACGTTGGGGTGAGACATTGGATGTCCTCCACAATGTCATGTCCATGTGTCAGGACAGTGTGGGATGGTTGAGACGTCGACATGGATGTATGCCAGCAACATCACCAGCTGGAGGTTGCTGTGGACGTCCAGCAAGTCACAGCCACTCCTGTAGTGCCAGTACCAGCCCCAGCAATGTTGGGGGGCTGTCCATAGACCATCCTAGCAGACCATGTGCACGTGGCTCTGGCCAATCCCAGCAGGTACCTAGATCCAGTGGACATTTGTCAACCTCTTCGGACAGTACCCAATCTCGATTGGTACCTGATACTGTCTGTAGCACCCCTGCCAGGCACAGGTTCCGTATCCATGGCCAGAGATGGTGATCTGTAAAGCCTGCCAGGTACAGTCTGTAGCTGTCTCACAAATCCCCGTATATGGCAGCCACATGGTGGAACTGGGTGCATGCAGACACACACACATAAACCAGAAACCTAGGGCAAACATATACTTACACACATGACATCAACATTGGCCCATAACAGTACTCGTGGCCCTCACACACACACTCACACATACATGTCACTTGTACGGCTCAATGTAGGCCTCTGGCAAACCAACAACACATCCTGTGCATATGGTGAAACCTGTGCCACCTCCTGTCATCTGTAACATTGATGCAGGAACAGGCTAACATGGTGCTGATGCACAGGTTGATTTTAATAAAGTATAGCAATGGTTGGATGTGTAGCATGTTGTCAGCAGTAAAGTGTAATGATATTCTTAAAGGTGTAGCTGAGCAGGCATGATGCATTAAAGCTGTAATTAGCAATGTTGTATTGTTTTCACCAGTGTTTATTCCAATTGTGTTTTGTTTGCCCATGTGCCACTTGTCTGATGTGAGTAGTTGTGTCAGCATGCGTTATACAGTGGACAGTAAGTGTGGAGTGTGTGCAACACAGGTTTGCAGGTGTCCATTTGTGAACATGGTGGAGGTGCACTGTCTGCATGTACATGCATATTGGACATATGGGCAGGGTGACATGCCCTGTATTGGCCAGTGTTAACAATCCATAGTTTCTATTGGTGGCCAGTATGCATTGTACTACACACATTTTGGAACTTTAGTACGCATGTGTGTGTATAACACGGGTTGACACTGTGCTGTGGGTAATGCTGTTGTTGCTATCTGTCATTGGTTTGCATTACTAAGGTTAACACTGTCCCAGCTGCATAATCCTTTAGTAATGCACACTGTTTACCTACAGGGTTGCATGGACCGTGCTATCACAAACACAAGAAATTCTCACTTATAGAGTAAAAGCGCATTAGTCTCATGGACCCTGCCATAAACTAAATATATAATAGAAGGTGTGAAGTTGTACCAAAAAAGAGTTACATATCAAGAAGGGATAACCTCTCTGGTCAGTATCATTGGGAAATACAAGCCCTCATTAATCATACAAGGCAAGCTTCAAAATACAAATTGGCAAGGATTCCAAAGACAACACTAAAGTTTTCTTTAGTGTTGTTTATAATCTACAGGGGAAATCTCAGATCGGGTCACAGTTAATGTAAATGGTCACAAAGTACACTTATCTAACTGACATTACCAATACCTTGTCAGACAGTTTGAATGTGGATTTCACCACCCTGTCATTACACAAGGGCCACATTTCCAGACTTGAAGAATGTAAAACCTGGTGATTCAGACACTCTAGTTAAAACATCTTTTTACCAAAGTCCAAACCACAGTGGCAATGGTACTGGATAGTGTCCCTGGCTGTGTCATTCACAAGCTGACATATGAAGTCACCACTCACCTAAACACTCTGTTCAGATGCAGCCTCTGTACAGGTTACATACTTGTGGAATGACGCATGGTAATGGTGTTCAAAGTCCACAAGGATTGAGCTACAACGTCTTCTTCTTCTTCTCCTTTTGGATGCTCCCATTAGGGGTCGCCACAGTAGATCATCTGTTACCATTTCTTCCTGCCTTCTGCATCTTGCACTGTCACACCATCCACCTGCATGTCCTCTCTCACCACAGCCATAAACCTCATCTTAGGCATTCCTCTTTTCCTGTTACCTGGCAGCTTCATCCTTAGCATCTATTTCACAATATACTCTGCATCCCTCCTCAGCACATGTACAAACCAACATATTCCTGCCTATCTGGCTTGGTCTACTAGCCTTCAAGCCTGGGTTGACCCTCTAATATATTATTCCAAATCCTGTCCACCCTCGTCACACCCAGTGCAAATGTTAACATAAATTGATTAAGGGTAGAGCTACAACAGATCCTGGAAACTCTCACCCTATAAGCCAGACAAATGTTATCTGGAAGGCTATGGAGCACAGCATTATGGAACTCATTAACAGAGACATTATGAACCTGCAAACACTGCACTATTCCCCCTTAGGTTCTCTAAAGGCCAGATCATGGCTCCTACACCTAGTAGACTTCAATCCAGTTAACAAGGCTATAGGTGAGGGAGGGGAGGTCCACTTAGCCAAGCTATAGCTCACCAGCAATTTATACCCATCCCACATTCTGGTATTATACATAACCTCAACAGACTGACCATAAACAATTGTTAGATGATGGATTGAAAACTGATACACAGATGTAGGACACACAGTAACATTTGCAGCCTCCATGTACAATTATATGCCAGTAACAAGTGGTATTCACCTGCTCTCAGTCCTGGGACCACTCCTGTTTGGCATGTAGCTTTCTTAGGTACAAACAAACACAGTAGGGATATATCTGCCCACATATGATAAAAATGCATACTGTGGGTTATACTTTATTCTCCAGATGACACACACATCCTCCAAAAGGGTATCATAGAGACAGATACCTGGTGTCAAAATCATGCTGAAAGCTATAAGCCAAAGAAAGCATAGTTATCCACTTTTAGAAAACAAAGTATCCCCAGAGTACCACATAGGTAGTAGCCTCCAAAATGTTGAACAGGTACTAATGTATACATAGAGCCATGTGTTTAGTCATCTCTCCTTTGATAATCACATTACTAAAGGGTTTTGGAAATCCGTCTGTGGAGCACATAAGCAATAAAGGGTTTGCATGCAGATCCACAGAGGTTGTTGCACACCTATAATGATTAGTTATCTTTGCCAGAATTTGCTTGCTTTGGAACAGGATTCAAATATACCTCAAGCATAAACTCTCACTCACTCTTCAATAGAAACCATGATGAGTGGATGTGAAACAGAAGACGTAGCCCAGGGATCACTGCAGTGGCTAAGCTTGTCACAAGCATACAGAAGTGACCTAAGGTCTGGAAATCACCAACACTATCTGGCAAAGATAGCAGATGCTTTCATGGAAAAAGCAGAGTACCCACCTATGAAATAATTGAGGTCACATGTATGTATATGGCTTTGCCCCACAGCTACCTTACATGTGTTATGCACATACAGTTGTCATTGTGATATGCCATACACTAGAAAAATCAAAACCCACTCCACTTTGACCAATGGTGTCACACACTCTCTCATACACACAGTTAACAAGTGCAGGATTCAAACTCTTACGTAACTACATTATGATACTATAGCAGTATGCATTTAGACAACATGCTATACACATTACTGGGATTTCACCTTCCTACAGGTATATTTGTAGGATGGTGACATCATCGGACTTGACAAAGATGACTATATCACTTTTAAGGGGTGTGAGTAGTCTCCAAAAAGGTTGCTGCCTCCCCAGGGAGACACACACACAGTTGGCAAGTGCAGGATACAAACCCCTACCTAACTACATTACAATACTACAGCAGTACAAGTTTAAACAACATGCTATACACATTACTGAGATTTCACCTTCTCACAGGTATATTTGTAGGATGGTGACATCATCAGACTTGACAAAGATGAGTATATCACTTTTAAGGGGTGTGAGTAGTCTCCAGAAAGGTTGCACTCTCCCCAGGGAGAGACAGACACACACATACACAGTTGGCAAGTGCAGGGTTCTTAATCCAAACTAAGTACTTCTTTACACTTCAGCAAGCAATATGGAGTTACAGGGTGCAATACAGACATTACTCGCTGACAGATTGTCCAAAGGTTTTTTCAAATTTGCTAACCTTAGCAGGCTTATCATACTAGGTGTATTGTGAGCGTATTGTATGCATAGGCCATGACCATATCATATATGGGTTGATGCACCATATGCTGGCACACACAGGGTCAAACCAGTGGCTAAGCTCTGTAAACCCAATACTGGACAATACAGTCAAGAGGAGTAGGGTCATACAAGCACAACACCAACAGTCTTACATAGACCTACAATATAAGCACCAGCAAAACACACACATAAATACACATTACCATACTTGGAGAATACAAATATTAATATGAAAAAGAGAGCGTGTCCTCCTAAGCAGACAAGCAAGCAACATGCACCTCCAAGCACACACCAAAAAAACACATAATTCACCAAAGCAGTGTGCCGCACAACAGGCCCTAAGGCAAAACAACATACCCAACACACTAGTAATAGGTGACTCCACAGTCAGGCATACAGATGTTCCACTCACTAGGCTGGGCAAGGGGAAGGTTACTGTCAGTTGTCTGTCAGGGGCTATGATCCACCACATAACACAAGCACTTAGATCACTCCAGAACAGGTACATATATTATGTGGTCTTTGTACATGTCATTGTGAATGATCTGAGACATACCTCCCAGGACAACATGACAAGAGATATATAGTAGCTGTATGATCATGTAGACCAGGCTTGTATGACATGACCTTGAGTAGCATCTTACCTTCACCTACATGATACTGCAATATAACAGAAAGATGATAAACTTCAACAATTGGCTGAGCTTCTGGTGTCATTCAAAGGGTATCCAGTCTCTGTCTGCCTGGGGTGACATGATAGACATGCCTCATTGCTTCAGTAGATATGGTTTGCACCTGTAACCCCTATGCTTCTAAATACTGGCCAAGGCTCTTGCTGTCCCTACATTACATTTTTTAGGCAAGGCTCAAAGGTTCATAGGTAGGTACTAGGCTATTGGCTCTGGGAACTATACAAGCCCAGCCTAAAAAGGTACCCTTGCTTTTGCCACCCAAGAAAATTATTTTCCTGTGCCACTGTTGAGCAGAGCCACAGAGGTGATCCCCGGGGTGAATTTCCTATTTCCCATCCAATCATCAAGATTTTTCTTGAGTGCTAATGAGGAGCTTTTTTTGATATATATATATATATATATATATATATATATATATATATATATAGGTAGTTTATTCCGGAGTATGGGAAGTCTCTGTGACAGGAATCTATCCCTCCGGCATGTTCTGTTTATTGTGGTGACAAGGTTTAGGTCCCTAGAGCGTGTAGCTCGGAGGGATTGGGATTTCTTTAAGTGGAGCATGTCCAACAGCTCTGGGTTTGACATAGCTTTGTATGTTAGGCAGAGATCATCTCTGAGTAGGCGATATGCGACAGAGTAAAGCTGGAGTTTTTTGAAACGGTCTGTGTAGGGCATCTGTTTGAGGCTGGTAATCCTCTTTGTGAGGTATTTCTGCAGCCTTTCCAGTTGTTGTAGATGTCTTGTGAGGTACATACCAAAAGGGGTGTTGTACTCTATAATGGGTCTAATGAGTAATGAGTAGAGGGGAACAATGACCTCTTTTTTCTGGATGAGACACCTTTTGTGATGAGGTGTGCCATGTATAAGGATTTCCTGACTGCTGTGGCAATGTGATTATCAAAGGAGACACTACTGTCCACCTGTGTCCCAAGGTCTCATCACACTTTCGGTGTTAAGTATACTATTGCGTATGTTGTAGTTCATGGGTACAGAGTTTTTACCAAAGGGAATGACAGTGCACTTTTTGGCATTGAGCTTGAGGCCATGGCTTTGACACCAGGCATCTGTCTCAGTGAGGCCCTTTTGTATGATGTCCACATCATTAGGAGTTTTGATTATGGCTCCTAGTTTGCAGTCATCTGCGAACTTCATTAACCAAAGAACTTCTGTGTTAGCCTGTACTTAAGAGAAGTAGATACCAAACAGGAGAGGACCCAGGACTGAACCCTGTGGTACTCCACTTGTCACTGGTCTGAAGTCGGATTTGGAGTCTGCTACTTTCACAGTGTGGGTTCTGTCAGTGAGCCAGTGGGCAACCCATCTTGTGACATAGGGACTTATACCTAGTTTAGTGAGTTTATCTATAATTCCAGAGTGGGGGATGGTGTCAAAAGCTTTGGCAAGATCTAGATAGGCTGTGTGAACCACCTTACCCTTGTCTACAGCTTTGGTGACTGCTTCAAAGAAGTCTATCAGGTTTAGGAGACATGATCTGCCTTTTACAAACCCCAAACTGGGTGGTGTCCAGAGTTTGGAGATTATCATTGTCTTTGTTTATAAGTTCCATGATGATACGTTCCATGGTCTTGCAGACCAGGCTCATCAGGCTAATGGGGTGGTAGTTCCCAGGGTCCATGGTGGCTCCCCCCTTGTGGAGTGGGATAACCATCGCTGTGTGCCATTCAGCTGGCACAAAGCCTGAGGTGAGGCTATGATTGAACATGGTACTTAGGTGGGGTGCCAGTTCATTCTATAGTTCATGTAGAATGCAGCCTGGGATATTGTCTGGTCCCATGGATGCTGTGTTCCTGGCTTTGGAGAGAGCGGTTTTTACCTGTGCAGCTGTGATTACAGGAACTTTGCATTCTTCTGGTATAGAGATGGGCTCTTTAATGGGTGAGAGGGGGTAAAGTTAGCACTGAACCTATCTGCCAGGATGTTGGCAATATCAGTTGGGTCTGTATATTTAGTGCCATTGTGCTGTAACTCAGAGCAGATCTGAGTGTTGCCATTGAGATTGTTGACATAGCTATAGAATGCTTTGTGGTTGTCTTTAGAATCAGTGGCAATTTTGTTTTCATAACTAGCTTTGTAGGATTTTATCAGGGATCACAGCTTCTTTCTGAGGCTGACCAGGGAGCTCCTACACTCATGGGATTTTTTTTCTCTTTTGCAGCAGTTTCTTCCTTCTGTTGTACAGTTTGTTTATGGCAGGGGACCAGCAGATTGGCTTCCTTTTTCTGGAGGATAGCATCTTGGTTCTGTTTGGGATAGCACAATCCATGCACTCATATAAGTGCTTATAAAGTGCAATTGTGTAGGATTCAGTAGTTGTAACTGCATTGTCCATCTGCATGGGTGTCATAAAGTTCACCACTTCTGTCTTAAGAAGTATGAAGTTGGCTTTGGAGAAATTTTATACCATGGTTTCCTTAATGGGGGGTGGGGGCAGAATGTGGATATCTAGGGTAATTAGCTTATGGTCGGCTCAGACCAATGAGGCATTGACTTCAGGTGTGGAACACCGGTCACTCAGGACAAACCAAACCCTGTAACCAACACAAATAACCACAAAGTGAGCTAAATGCTACCCATTGCCAGAAGTCTCAGCCTCCAAATGCACACACTCCAGGTCCTTCTCAGTATGGAGAATATTGATATCTGTGCAGAAACAGAAACCTAGTTCAAGGCTCCAGAGAGCACACCAGCACTACCAGGATACTACTCATTCCATACCTTCCAGCATCAGAACCTGGATCATAGCACATAGGATGGGGATGTATCCATATTCATCAAGGATACCTACACCGCTCTCTACATCCTCTCTACAGGATATGTACCCACAGAATGTTGCACAGCAATGTTCTTCCCACTCCACAGGGGTGGGGCCACAACAAACCCTTGGTATTCCCACTCTGTGAGCCTGATGAGTCTCATCTGCAAGGCAATGGAGCCAATCATAATGGAAGTCAACAATAATGACATTGGGAACCTTCACACAGTTGAGCACACCCAGATTGGCTTCGTCAAATGCAGATCATGCCTCCTGAACTGGGTGGATTTCTTTGAGACAGTTACCCAGGCTACAGATGATGGAAAGGAGCTCCACACAGCCTACCTATACCTCGCTAAGGCCTTTGACACCATTCCCCAGTCAGGTATCACAGATGAACTCACCAACCTGGGCATAAATCCATACATCACAAGGTGGATTGCAAACTGGCTCACAGATAGATCCCACAAATTAAGAGTTGCTGGCTACATGTCAGACTCTAAACCGGTAACAAATGGTGTCCCCCATTGTTCAGTCCTGGGGCCCTTCTGTTTGGTATATACTTCTCAGAAGTACATGCCAACACAGGAGGGTTGTGGTTGACTAAGGTTGCTGGGAACTGTAAAGTGTTTGCCATAATAGATTCCCCGGATGACACTAATATTCTCCAGAAGGAACTCTGTGAGACAGATGTGTGGTGTCAGAATCATGGCCTCAAGCCCATTGAGAAAGAATGCATAGTAATCCTCTTTGAGAAAAACAAAGTACTCACAAACTACCACATAGGTGTTACCCCCTAAAAACTGACAAGATAATAAGGGATCTGGGGACACATGTAGATGGTCATCTTTCCTTTGACAACCATGTTGCCAAAGTGATTAGGAAATCCTATGTGACCCACCTAATCAACAAAGGGTTTGCATCAGAATCAAAAGAGGTAGTGGTGGCCCTCTACTCTTAAGTCATCAGACCAATCATTGATTACAATGCACCATTTTGGATGTACTCGACTAGGCATATCCAGCAGCTGGAGAGACCACAGAGGTACCTCACCAAAAGCATTACTGGCCTCAAACAGTTGTGTTATGCAACACAACTAGAAAAACTAAATCTGTTCTCTGTTGTGTACCCCCTACTCAGAGGCAAACTCTGCCTAACATACAGAGCCATGTCCAACACATAACTGTTGAACATGCTCCATCTAAGGAAAACAAAATTGAGTCGCACTACACACTCCAGGGATATGAACCTCATCACAACAATGAATACAACATGCTGGTGGGATAGAGTACCATCCCAGAGACTTGCCTTACTGTGGAACAGATTCCCAATGTACATCAGACAGAGCCCCTCACTGACACTCTTCAATAGGAACCTTGATGAGTGGATGAGACACAATTCATGCCAGGGATCACATCAGCAGCCCCACTAGAAAGGGGCTTAGGATACTAACTATTAGAACTAGGGCTTAGTAGACTAACCAATGGGGTGGTGAAAGCTGCACAACTTGCCTAGGCTAATATATGCCTTCGTGAAGATAGTCTACTACATACCTATGTGACAGGTACATGTCTACAGATAGTAGATGCGTACTTCATTGTACAGTCATGTTGTACAGCAGACACATGCACCACATACACTGTAATGCTTACAGATACTGGTGACTATTATGTACAGTGGGTGAGATGTGCACTTCATGTCTTTTGTGCCATTGGGATGTGTGCTAGGTGGGTCAGTCCTGGATGGCTCCCTGTCATGGTCACCCTCTTACACACATCTCTGCCCATCCATCTTTGGCTTATTATACTGTGTTCCCCCTACATATATAGGTACATAGGTATGCAATAGGCTAGCTGCCTGAAGGCATATATTAGTATGGCCAGAGTGTGCAGCTATCACCACACCTGGGGTTAGTTCCCTATGCCTCTGTGTAGTATAGCTGATGAAGTGGTCCATGGTGTGACAGTTCAGTTTCACATACACTCATCAAGGCTCCTCTGGAAGAGTGTCAGTGAGGGACTCAGCTTAATGTAGGTTGGGAGCCTGTTCCGAAAGCAAGGGAAGTCTGTGAGTTAGTAATGTATCCATCCAACATGTTATATTTATTGTTGTGATGATTATATCCCTAGAGCATGTTGCACAGTCAGCTTAGGTTTACTTCAGATAGAGCATGTACATCAGTTCTGCATTAGACATGGACCTGTCTGTTGGGCAGAGATCGCCTGAGCAGACAGTATGCAAGAGTACAGATTGAGTTACTTCAGTCTTGTTGCATGGGGCAACTGATTGAGGTCAGTAATCCTCTTGTTGAGGTACTTCAGTGGTCTTTCCAGCTGCTGAAGGTGCCTCATCAGATTCATCGCAAGTGTGTTGTGGTACTCTCTGATGGGTCTGATGACTGATGAGTAGAGGGAACCTCTTTTGACCTACATGCAAAGACTATGGCAATTTGTGGGAACACACAGCATGATTGTCTAACCACTTTGTGAATGTGTTTCTGAAAGTAGAGATGACTGTCCACATGTGTCCATAGATCCCTTATTATTACCTCCATATTTAGGGTGTTGGCACCTATGTGGTATTTGTATGACTGTAGCTCGAGGCCATAATTTTGACACCACATCTGTCTGACTGAGGCCCTTTTTAAGGATGTCCCAAACATCGATTATGACAACCTTTTTGCAGTCATCCACAAACTTTGATAACCATAGCCCTCGTGTGTTTGACTGTACTTCTGAATAGTATACACCAGACAGGAGGGGTCCCAGGACTGAGCCATGGGGGACAGCAGTGGTTACCAGCTTACAGTCCAACAGGGAGACCACAGTTATTACCTTGTGGGATCTATCTGTGCCCAAGTTGACAATCCATCAGATGACATACGTGTTTATGCACAGGTTGTTGATTTTGTGGATACATGTGTGTGGGATGTTGGAAAAGGGCTTTTCAATGTCTATGTAGGCCATGTGGAGCTCATCTCATTGATGTATGTCATAGGTAACTGCCTTGCAAACTGTCTAGCAGGTTTAGGGACCATGATCTGCCCCTGACCAAACCAAAATGGGTAGGGTTGGGTGTTTGTAGGCTCCCAATAGCTCTGTTTATGAGTTTCATAATGACGGACTCCATGGCCTTGCAGATCAGGCTTATTAGGCTTATAAGACAATAGTTCCCATGGTCTGTTGTGCACCAACACTTGTGGAGTGTGCCAACCGTTGCTGCAACCCATTCAACAGTTTCATATCCTGTACAGAGGGTGAGTCTCAACAGACTGTTCAGTTGCAGGGTCTGTTTGTTTTGGAGTTCACATATGACACAGCCAGGGACACCAAGTCATACCATAGATGCAGTGTTTTTAGGTTTGGATAGAGCTGTTTAAACATTGTATATGTGATTCTGGGTTTTCACAATCTCCAGGTATGGTAATGGGCCCTTTTGTCAGTGAGAGGGGGTAAATATGTATGAACCTGTCTGACAAGATGTTGGCAATGTCAGTCATGTACATGTATTCATTTACACTTTGCACCAACTCAAAACATATATGAGTTTACATTGATATTTATGACATAGCTAAAGCAAGCTTCATGGTTCTCTATGGAATCTTTGGCAATATTTTTGGCAAAGCTTGGCTTGGATAATGTTAGGAGTGCTCATTGTTTCTTGATGATACTGATCGGAGATTTATTGATCTTCTTTGTATTTTAACTTTCTTTGAACAACTTAAGTACTTGTATTACATAATTTGATTATGACAGGGGTCCAATATATTATATGGGTATGTTTTCATATCACTGTGTGCGCAAGGCAGGATTGGTGAATAGTGACATGTGTCTGGAGTAAGAACTGCAACTGCCAGATGTGTGTGGCCCACTGCTGTACTCAGACATGGCCTATGTGAGCATGCCCAGTATGACCTTTCAGTATGTTGCTGACTGAAAGTTGCTAAATTTGTTCAAGTGTGTGAGCATGCCACTATGGGCATATATACTATATGTTTGTGAAAAATCAAGTTGGTTTTTACTTCAGGGCTCACCTTTGTGTTGCAGGGCTTCCATGATTCAATTTGCATAGACTTATCAACATTTCTATATACAAGGGGGACAGCTATTATTTGTACATTTCTACACGGGGAGCACACCTGATTGTTACTGTGGACTTGACACTTATGCACATTTGCTAGGCCTGCACTACTATGTCAGGTACTCCATTTCAGGCTGTACTGTTGCCTATCGTACTGGCTTGAGGCATACCGCTGTACTACAGACCTTAGCTTCCAATTACACGCATATTAGTTTGTGACGTCATAGCCTACCCAACCCACATCACACTGTCTGGCCTGCTGTTATTTGTCTGCATAGGCCTGGGGGAAGGTTACTCATATGCCTCTTCAGAGGGCATGATACAGCATTTGTTTGTGTTTGCCTACATTTGTCTTGCTGGCTGTGACGGTTAGGTATGTGACCCCCCCCCCCCAACTGGTATGTGTGAGTGACTTAAGTTGTGTCTGTGCCAGTGAAATGCTGTCATGGCTTAGTGGTTCAGTATTGTGACTATAGTGCACAGTATCCTGAGTTCGAGCCCTGTCACTGCTTTTTATTTTCCTGCTGGGCAGACCTGACTAGTTAAGGAACAGTAAAGCAGGTGTGAGCATGTTTACTTGACTTTGCCCGATGTTGCACTGGTTAGCGAGGTGTGCAGCTATGCGCAATTGTATTTAAATATGCTCAATACTGGTAAAATGTGCTTAGCATTGCTTTACATTGCTTAAAATAGGGCACTCATGCCTCAGATGGTGCTGCAGAGCTGCCTATGTCGGATGCACATAGTACACTCCCTATACGTTTGAAAACAGGTAGTGTCAAGTTAGGCATCCCTTTTACTATATGTGCGAGTCAGAGAAAGGTGTAATTTCCAGGGTTCCTACTGAGTCAGTGTATGTGCTATGCATTGCCTCTTTGCCAAGGCCAGGACATACTGGGCACGCCTCCTTCTGCCTACTGGGGCAGGCTCAGGTTGTTCCTCCTCCGAGTCACGCTGTGCCTGTGCAGGTCTTGGTAATGGTGGGGGGCTGTTTGGGCCTGCCCCATGCTGTTCCTACTGCAGCTGTTTCTGCAGAATCATATTGTGTAGCATGGCACATACCATAACAATTTGGGTACATGTAGTTGGTGAGTACTGCAAGGCTCCACCAGATGTGTCCAGGCACCAGAACCGTGACTTGAGCATCCCAAACACACACTCAGTTATGTTTCTTGTTTGTGCATGTGCCTCATTATGGTGTTCTTGTTCAGGTGTGTGTGCATTTCTGATGGGTGTCATCAGCCACGGCTCCAGTAAGTATCCAGCATCCCCCACTAGGTGACCATCAGGGATGTCCCCATTGGCAAATCTCTGGTACAGCTGCGTCAGATGCCAGATGTCGGAATCGTGATAGCTTCCAGGGCAGCCAGCACACACATTCATTATTATGCCCTGGGCATCGCACATGAGCTGGCAGTTGATGGAGGGGAAGCCCTTGTGGTTGATGTAGACCCTACCTTGCTCACCGGATGGTGCTTTGATGCATATGCGAGTGCAGTCTATTGCACCCACTACCTCAGGGTATTCCGCTATTTGGTGGAAAAGATGCATATTGCTGGTCAATGCCTCATGGAAAATGAGAAAAAATATGTGGTGACCGAGATGTGCTGACATGGCATCCAGGAACTGGTGGAGTACCCTGGATGCTGATGTCTGTGAAATCCCCATCATATCACCAGTTGGTCTTTGGAAGGTACTTGTAGCTAGTATCCTTAGGCCAACACATACCTTGGTATCCACTGGAATGGGTTCCCCTCTGTTGGTTCTGTGTGTGAGGCATGGCCGGCACAGCTCAACAATTTGCTGTAGGAGGTCTCTGTCCATCCTATAGCACTCCACTATCTCCAGCTCATGTAGCCCCTGGTAGGTTACCCTAGGTCTGTACAGTCTTCTCTGTCTCCTCACTGTGGGTTGTTCAGCAGCATTCATAACATCACCACTCTCAGCACCTTGCACATGTTGGTTTATGATAGCAAGAGCGGCCCCTAACATTTGTCTGACTTTGTATACTGCAGTGTTGCAGAGTACTTGAGAAAAAACAGGAGGGAATGGTATTTGCAGAGTTTAAAGTGCTGGTCTGGTCTGGTCTGCTGCCTGTGTAATTGGCTGATTCTGATATATTTCACCTGGCAGCTCTGCTAGTTCTCCTTGGTTAACTTCCTACTACTTCTTTTCCTTCCTTTTGCCTGTTTCTGCATAGGGCAGCGCCACACACACACACGTGCACATGCTGTGTGCATGTTTGCAAGGAGTTTCCTATCTTTTAACAGTGTGCACCTTGGGTTTGAGGTTTTCAAACAGGACAACTGTAGGTATGCCTCTTGCAATCCTGAGCAACTCAGGGCAAACACAAGCCACCGTGCTCCAATTAGCTTACAGCCTGACACACCCTCTCATGATGTCACCTATATTCTAGTCTTCTACTCACCTACTCCTACTCTTACACTCTTGGGACATGCTACATATGCTGGGGAAAATTGGGATTCACTATCCTTATCCTCATTTGAATAGGATTGCCTAGTAATGCATGGTTACATCTCTCACACTGAGCTTCCCCCCTTAGCAACCACTAGTCAGTGGCCATGTTTTCTTCAGCTTGCCATTCACCTGCATGGCAGAATAAGCTTTTTAGTGAAAATGCCTATTTTTGGCTTTTTTTTTAAATTATTTTCTTGTTTATATAAGTGCCGCACATTTGCTCGGTGCTGCGCTATGCTTAAACATCGGAGATCGGGGGGGGGTAAAATTTTTATATTTTTAAACATTTTAAAATGCCAATAGCCTTATATTTGGCCATTGGCATGCTTCCTCAACTGTATGCATCCTTTATTTGGAGCTGTCATAACTCCATTTAGCTATTTGCAGAAATGTACTCCGTTACCAACGGAGTACATTTCTGCAGCTAACACTAATCTTCCACGGACAGGTTGTTTCCTGGATCACAAATTTATCTCATTTGCATGGCTTTCACCAGCAAATGAGGTAATTTGCATACCATGATGCTGTCTGTGCAAGAGTAGCTTTAGCAGCTCTCGTGCACGCTCCTGCCGGCTGTTCCTGCATTGCACGGCAGACATATTGCCAGCGTGAGCTCCTACACTCTTCTTGCACTCCGTACAAGCTTTTGTGAATCTGGGGGTATATTGGCTGATCAAATAGTCT
This sequence comes from Protopterus annectens, assembly GCF_019279795.1. NCBI lineage: Eukaryota > Metazoa > Chordata > Ceratodontiformes > Protopteridae > Protopterus > Protopterus annectens. The sequence goes on along the minus strand of NC_056725.1, from coordinate 756,696,195 downwards.
GTAGAACGTATTAGCTGAGAGAAATTGATTCCAATACAACAGATCGCCCTTCTTAAATTTTAACATTTTCTGAGTATCAAAAGATATCAAGCATTCATTTGTGTAAGCAATAGAAAACATAATTATTAATAAATTTCTAATTAATTGATTAGAAAACATAAGCGTTTTAAACAGCAGCAATATTTGGTTTATAAGAGGTATGAGAACAAGTTTGACCTTTCACATTTAATGTATATTTTTACAATCCATATAAAGATGTTTGTATGTATTGGAGTATATGGTTCAAGCAATGTCCTATTACTATTAAGAAGTAAGGTTTCATGCACTCATTTCCAATATGCTGTATAAGAAATATTATTCCAAGGCAGCACTAGATTAATAAATGCTGAGTTTAAATAAAAATCAATATTTGGAAACCCTATATGTCCTTCATCTCAGCTTATGGGGTGCCAGAGAAGAGAAATTATTGTTTTTTGGGATACCAAAGGAAGTTGAGTAATGTTATTAATTTTCTGCTGAATTTTGACAGGTGGGGGAATTATTAGATCTTGGCCAATGAATAAGATTTTAGGTAACAGTATCATTTTGGTTAAAATTATTCTGTCTTCAAATGTGAAGAGTCTGTTCCAACTGTCAGACTAGTAATTGAGTGTATAAGTTGTTGGGTAATTAGATGTGAGTGATTTTTTATAATTATATTCAATAATGATACTTGGATATTTAATATGCATGCCCTCCACTTTTTGTCTCTTTTTGATCTACTTTTCATAGTAACATTTTTATTCACTAGAAGTGATTGAGTTTTAGACCAGATATGTTTGCAAAGAAGTCTAGATTATGTAATAGGTGATCTACTGAATTTTCAATAACATTAGAAGTTATTAGGTCATCAGTAGTTGTATCTTGGGGGATAATTTGTCTGACACTTTATATCCTATATATTTCTAACATTATTTGCAAGAGGCTCAATAGCCAGGGCAAAGTATAATGGGGAGAGGGGGCACCCCTGTTTAGTACCTCTTAATATTTTGAATGGGCTAGATAGATAAGGTCCAATCTTTACACAGGCTATGGACTTTTCATATAGTTTTTTAATTAATCCTATAGTTTGTGGATAAATTATATTTTTGCAGAGCTATAAACAGATATGGCCAACTTAGGGAGTCGAACACTTTATATCAAGCTTAAAATAGAAAGCTCTTTTTTTTTCTTGTTTTGATAACTCGATTAAGGACAGCAATCTAGTTACATTATATTGTATCTTTCTGTTTTTGATAAATTTGGTTTGGTCTTCATGAATTAATAGTGAAAGAATATTATTTAATCTGTCTGCTAAGACAGATATAAATATCTTGTAATCAATGTTAAGCAAAGAAATTGGCCTGTATGACATGCAAAGGTTGGGTTCTTTATTTGGTTTTAGGATGGAAGAGATGATAGACTATTTCCATGAGGGAGGGATGTTTGCTCTAGTTTTAACTTCTTGAAATGCATTAAGTAAGATTGCCCAAGGTGTTATCAGGTAAGAATTTGTAAATTTCCAGAATTAGACCATCCAGGCCTGGCACCTTTTTTGTCTTAAGATTTTTTTATTTGTTCCTTTAATTCTTTAAAGGAAAAGGATTGTATTTGTTAATAATATTGTGTTTGGATAGCTTTTCTTGAATATCATTAGCAAGAAAGTTGTCTATACTTTTGTTATCACTTGTAGATGAGTTATTATCAATATTCTTGTAATGGTTTTTAGATCGGTAACTTTGACAATCTGATCATTTCTTTTATATGACTTGTTTTTAATTTAAATATTTAGATCTAATCACAATCCCATGCATACTCTTTGGATTAATTGAGTAAGATTGTAGTCTGATTTTTCCAGATTTTTTGATATTTTATGCTGCATGATATCCTGATATTCCTTGTTCAGTTTACATACGTCAGCTAATGCAGATTTGTCATTTGAGTACATTTTAATCAATTTCTTTTTGTGTGTCTACTAGTTTTTTATTCCACTCTTTCCTTTTATTTATATACCAAGTTTTGACTGTACCATGTAAGACTACCTTTGAAGTGTCCCATAGGATAATATCTGAAATCTCTCCATTATTATTGGCATCTAGGTAAAGGTTTATTTAATCTAGAAACCATTCTTTAAATCCTTGTACTCTTACTAGGTAAGCAGATAGTCTCTGGCAAAAGTTGGGTTTAGTATGAAGTGTTACACTGAAGGTAATAGCTTTGGGGTCAGACAAAGGTCATGATATCAGCACTACATTATCAATTTTGGACCAATAAAGAACTGGTTACAAGACTTTGTCTATATTTGTCTGTGTGCCAAATCTGTAAGAGTAGTGAGAATACTTCAGCGAGGATAATATTTTTACTGTCAATTAGTTTTCTGTCATTTATGTAGTTGTTCAGGTGTTTGGCAACAAGGGGCATCTTGAAGGGCTTAGAACTTGACGTATCAGTGGAGGACAAGATACAATTAAAATCACCTTTTTTTTTCAATAATCCGTCTTTTATTGTTTTTCAATTACATAACTACACACTATAAATATATACAATATATACACGATTGCTTCCAAAAGTACATAAACATTATATATTAATACAAATTATTAACAAAGAAATACAACATGAAAAAGTCAACAGTCTGTATTATTGTTACGATCTATGTCAAATCTAAGATTGAATCAGTCTTATAAATATGTGTCCTGAGTAATAGTGGATAAGAACCCCTAGGCCAACACAATATTGAAGATTTGCTCCCATATTTTTATATTATTTATGCTTTTCTTATGGTCATTGATTAACAATTTATGCGCTAATATGTGTCTGATTGCTAATATTCTAAAATTTTCCCAAGATGTCTGAGTCGGGTTCAACCAGTTTGAAGCTATGTATAGTTTCATTAATAAACAAATATTCATGATTATGATCTTTTTTGATTTATCTAAGTTATCTGGAGGAATATGTAGGATCATAAATTCCCAAGAGAGTGTTGAATGCTGGTATCCCATTTCCTGTAATTGAAGTTTTAATGAATTCCAAAGTTTAAAAATGGATTTGCAACTCCAAAATATGTGAAACAAGTCAGCTGTCTGGTCTGTACAATATGGACATTTAGGCGAGTTCTTTGAGTCAAATTTATGAAGAATCAGACGGGTATAGTAGGCATTGTTAAATATCATCAATTGTGTGAATAGTAATTTCTGAAGGGACACAGTAAAATCACCTTCTAATAGTATCTCACCTTTAGACTTTAATGTTATGATGTCTAAATGTTTTTTCACAGTTTTATTCCCAATACCCAGTATCCAGTAGGTGTTTGCAAAAGTGTACATCTTTAGTTTTAGCATGATTAAAACAAGTATACAATCTTTGAGTATAAGTCGGCTATTTTTAGAATTCTCATTGATTTTGTGTGTAAAATTAGGACACCTTCTTTTGTGGTTGTACTTGGAACTTACCAGAATTTTATAATCCGTAAAGGTTAATTTATTTAGATCTTCTGTTACTAAGTAGGATTCCTGAATGAATGTAAAATCTGCTTTATGTAGCATTAAATATTTCTTGACACTACTCCTTTTCATGGGGTTGTTCAACCCATTGACATTAACAGATATAATGTTAAATATCATTTGATGGGGACTACTACTATAAGAACAGTTGAAAAGTGCTTGCCTTGCTTCACTGACAAACACATTTTTAAAACTGTTATTGTTAATTTAAAAACTCTAAATTTGAAAATAAAACTGTATATTTTAATAACCTTCTGCATTGATAAAATCTTTCCAGGCGTACTGTATCTTTCATAGAAGCCACAAACTAACGCACTCATGAAATCTACTGGGAAGTCCTAGCTACTGCAGGTTAATAGCAAGCAGAAGGGAAACTGCATGTACATTAAAAACATACAAAAGGAAAAAATCAATTCAATATACTATGTATGCATGAACTAAGAACATGAAGCTGTATACAATTTCTTAAAATTCTTTTTATCTAAACAGACTAAGATAAATTGATTATTCCTAATAATTGTTTGTTGCTAAGAGTAAATACAGGACTGTAATGTCATTTAAGCAGACAGGTAAAAAATATGCACTTAAAATGGTCACTGTCAGAAACATATCTGCAATTCTTATTTAAATATAAATGTAATTCAGATTAAATAAATCACAATTTACAGTATAACATATGCTTATAAGACTTTTTAGACAAAAAACTACTGGAAACAGTTCAATCAATCATTCTTGTATCTGATTGACTGTTAGAGTTCAGTGAAGAGAAGCAGGTTCAGAGGTCACGCCTACTTCCTGGAAGACCACACAGATTGTTTCTCATGAGTCTGTGAGCTAACTGAAGCCTTTAGCAGCTTGAACTTATCAAAATTACATCAAACAATAAGTAGGCTGGAATTTTATAGTGAAGTGAAACTTTTAAGCATAACTTGTAAAATTATGAATATTTAAAATAAAGGCTCCAAATTCCCAACCATACACAGCTATAAGACATATTAGCTAAATGGAGCACACTGAAAAAGTTCAGTTAAGTAGTAAATGTATAAATAATAATAAAATGTCACCACTTTCTTATTAATTACTTAACAGTAACACAGTAAGCATTTCTGTCTCCTGCAGTGATTAAACACTATGACACTAGGACTAAAATAGAAAGGAAAGGCACATGCATGAAGAAATAAGTATGGGGTATAAAATAAATAAATATATGAAACGAGTAAGTGATTTTTATACTAGTGCTATGCCATGTATATAAAGAGATAAAGGTATAAAATGGTAGTTTGCAGTTGGATAAGATTTTGATTTACTTGACTTTTGAGTAATGTACATTTCTAAAGTTAGTATTGTGGGAAAGATAATAGGAGATAGAAAAGTTACTTTACCTTCTGTGTATGATTCTACATTATTTAAAAGGAAGAAACAAAAACTTTTAGTTATGTACTTACCATAACTTTAGATGTTTGGGATCCATCTCGCCTACATTCTGTACTGATGGGCTCGGAGCCGATCCCTCGGCTCCGACTCGGCACGCTATGCTATAGAGCGAGGCCTCTTATTGGCTGAGCTATTTCTTATCCCAGGATGCACCACCACTAATCCCCCAGATCTTGTTTGTCCGCATTCATGCACACATGCACAACTTGTTTATATAACATTGTTAGATGTTTCAAGATGAAACAACAGGATTCGGACCTTCTGATATCCTCTGATCTCCAAGGAAGTGAGGAAGGAGGGTGGGTTATTGGGAATGTAGGCGAGATGGATCCCAAACATCTAAAGTTATGGTAAGTACATAACTAAAAGATGTTATGTGATCCTATCTCGCCTACATTCTGTACTGATGGGACAGCGTCCCTAGCACCTAAATCCTGGGTGGCTCATTGGAAAACACTCCTGAGCACAGTGGAACCAAATGAAGCTCGTCCTCTAGATCCCACATCCAATTTGTAGTGGGAAATGAAAGTGTGCGGGGAAGACCATGTAGCCGCAGCACAAATGTCACTAATGGCAAGCTTAGAATGAAATGCTATCGAAGTAGCCATAGCCCTTGTAGAATGAGCTTTGACAGAGGTGGTAAGCTCTTTGTTAGAATAAGAATAAGCTTGAGTAATACAGTCCCTGATCCATTTGACAATAGTGGCCTTTGTGACAGCTTTGCCCAATTTATTGACTGCAAAGGATACAAACAACTGATCTGTTCTCCTTGATTGTTTGGTCCTATCTAAATAAAAACGCAACTGCCTGTGGACATCTAATGTGTGGAATATGAATTCCACTTTGTTAGAATATTTTGGAAAGAAGACTGGAAGTTCTAATGATTGTTGTAGGCAGAAACTGGAACAAACTTTAGGGACAAAGGAAGGATTTGGCCTGAGAGATACTCTGTCTTTGTGAAAAACCAAGTACGGAGGTTTTACAGACAAAGCTTGAAGCTCTGAAACCCTTCTGGCAGAAGTAATCACCACCAGAAAAGCAGTCTTCCACGATAGAAATTTTAGATCACATGTCGCTGCCGGTTCGAAGGGGAAGGAAGTTAAGGCGTAACACCACATCGAGATCCCATGGAGGAGCAGGATGAGAAATCGGAGGTCTTAAAAGCGCAGCAGCTTTCAAGAAGGTCTTACACAATCTGTTGCTCATTAAAGGTGGGTTTACAGATTCGTGAAAATTGGAAATAGCTGCCAATTGAACCTTGATGGTAGAGACTGAAGAGCCTTGATTGAAAAGAGAAGTTAAAAATTTTAGTACTTCTGATACGGGAATAGTGATGGGATCCAGGCCCCGGAGTTGAGCCCAAATAGCAAATCTTTTCCATTTGCAAGAATACAATTTCTTTGTAGCAGACTTGTGGGCTGAAGATAAGATGTGTACAACTTCTGGATCCAATGTATGACTCCTGACTATAGTCGGAAGAGGAGGAGCCAAGCCGTCAATTTTAAGGTGTGAAGGGACTGGTAGAATAGTCCCGACTGATGAACCAAAAGGTCTGGGATCTGATCCAGGAACCATGGACCTTCCAGAGCATACTTCTGAAGATAGGGGAACCATACTTGACAAGGCCAGTAAGGAGCAACTAAGATCATTTTGCTCCCCAAGAAAGATGCCTTTTGGATCACCCTGGGAAGGAGAGGAACTGGAGAGAAGGCATAAAGAAAGCCGGTGGGCCAAGGACAGGCTAGTGCGTCCATGGGGCTCTTCCCCGGAGCCAGGGTGAGGGAGAAGAACTTTTTGCACTTCGCATTTAGAGGAGTCGCGAAGAGGTCGCAACACAGAACTCCCCATTTGCTGAAAATCTGATTTGCAACTGTGATGTTCAGAGACCATTCGTGAGGAGAGAGGATGGTTCTGCTCAGTCTGTCGGCTATCACATTGGACTTGCCCGGGATATGAGTAGCCACTAGAAAGTGTTTGGTCAACACTGCCCATTCCCAAACCCTCATGGCCTCTCTGCAAATAGGATAGGATCTGGTCCCTCCCTGTTTGTTCAAGTACCAGACAACTGACATGTTGTCTGAGTGAACGGCAATCACGCCCTGAGGGAGGTAATCGTGAAGGGCTTGAAGGGACAGAAGCACCGCCCTCATTTCTAGGATGTTGATATGAAGTAGGGTCTCTTCTGGGTGCCATTTGCCTTGGACTGACCTGCCCAGGGAATGCCCCCCCCACCCCATCTGGGAGGCATCCATGGTCAAAGTGGCCGCAGGAGGAGGTGGAACAAAGGGTCGTCCCTGATCCAAATTGGAGGGCACTAGCCACCAGCGAAGGTCCCGTTTGCAGGTTTCCGTGATCCATATGAGGTGACTGAGAGGGAGTTCCTGAAAGGACCACTGAGCTGAAAGAAGCCACTGGAGAATTCTCATGTGCAACCTTGCCAGGGGAACTAGAAGAACCGTGGCGGACATGGATCCCAGTAGTTGCAGGACCATTCTGGCTGGGGCTTTGGATCTGGGAAGTAAGGCTCGAACTTGAGCCTGTATGGTTTGTATCCTGTCTGTAGGTAGATAGACTCGCATTCGGTTTGAGTCTATCTCTACCCCTATGAATCTTATGCGTTGAGATGTCAGCAACACAGACTTTGGCCAATTGAAGGTGATTCCAAGGGAATTGCCCAGTGATATTGTGGCTTGTAGGCTCCGCAATAGTAGATGCTTGGAGGTGGCAGTTAGGAGCCAGTCGTCTAGATATGGAAACACCTGGAATCCTAGACTTCTCAGGTGAGCAGTCACGACCGCCAAACACTTGGTGAACACCCTGGGGGGTGTGGTGAGACCAAAGGGCAGCTCGCGGAACTGAAAATGACTGCCTCCTAGGCTGAAGCGCAGATGTCTCCTGGATGCTTGATGTACCATGATATGGTAATAAGCGTCCTTGAGATCTATGGAGCACATCCAAACACCTTTCACCAGCAATGGGAGAATGGTTTGTAGGGTGACCATTCGGAACTTGGACTTTCTGACTGAACGGTTTAGAATGCTGAGGTCCAAAATGGGTCTCAAGTCCCCGGTCTTTTTTGGTACCAAAAAGAATCTTGAGTAAGTCCCTAATCCGATCTGGCCTGCGGGGACCGGTTGGATGACTCCTTTTTGCAGCAGCTTTGAAACTTCTGAGGCTGCATTTTTCCGTTGACTGGGTGGCGGGTCCGGGATTTTTTTGGACTGAGGTGGAGAGTGAGAGAAAGGGATGGTGTAACCTCTGGCGATAATTTGAAGCACCCATCGGTCCTGAGCGATACCTTCCCAGGCTTTTAGGTGCTTCAAAAAATGACCCCCAACTGGCTCCGGAGCTGCACAGTCGGGCAATCCCTCAGGGACTGTGAAAAGCTGAAGAGCCACGAAAGGACTCGCGGTCTCCAGTGTTGCGAGGGCCTCTGCCGCCTCTGGGATGGCGTCGTCCATAAGAATTTCCCCCTCCCCTGCCTCTGGAAGGGGGATCATCCTGCTGTGAGGGGTAAGACTTCTGAGATCTACGGAACCACATTTTCCCTCCTCTTTTAGCCTTGGGGTAAGGCCGAAAGGGAGTGGAAAATCGTGCCCCTACGGCAGTCAAAGTCTTACCTTCCTGCTCGCAGCGGGTCAGTGTGTCCTTTACCTTGGGTCCAAACAGGGAGGACCCATCAAAGGGGGCGTAGACAAAGGAAGACTTAAAGGCCTCCACAAAATGACACAGGCAGAGCCAGGCTTGTCTCCGTAGAGCAATGCCTGTACTGCCGCCTACTCGCCTTCGGCCGCATAAGAAATGAGTCTCATGGACGAGTTTGAAATGGACGATAGTGTAGCCAGCTGAGAGCCAACCGTCTGGGCCAGCTCCTCAGGCAGGTTACCCAAGAGGGTATCGGAAAGTTCTTTAATCAGATCCCTCTGAAATCTGGTAAAGTGCGTGAGGTAGTTCAAGGACCTTAATGTAAAGGCCGCTGAACTTAGGGTGCGCCACTGCATCGATCCATGCTCCTAGACTCCCTATTAGGAGGATGGACGGACGTCGAAGCCTCTGCTACATCTTGCTGGGTAGCAGATGCCACCACCAAAGCATCTACAGCCACACCTTTAGTTAGGAACTCTTTTTCAGGGGGTGCTGACAGGAACTTATTAGGACGAGCAAGCACCGGTTCCACAGAGTCTGGGTGTTCCCACGCCCTTCGACAGATCAAGTCCAAGAGCTCGTCGAATGGCAGAGACACCCAGGAGGCAGAGGGCTGAGCCCCGAAGGCCTTAAGGAACACCGACTCATCAGCAGAAGGGGGTTTGGATTGCCAGTCGCCTCATTGTTTAAGGGCTTCCAGGATGTCTGCAAAGGAGACATCATCTGAGGACGACTTAGGGGACCCTTCTGCATCATCGAGATCAGTGTCTGATGTAAGAGACTCATCAGGGGAGTCGACGTGCTTCCTCTTGCACGATATTTTCCTGGGGGGTTCCTCCGAAGAAGCTTCAGAAGGACCTCCAGGAGGGGGGGAAACCCCAGTGGGGGTAACCTCAGGCCCCGGGGCTCCGCTGTCTAAGGACAGGGGGACTGCCAAAGACCCAGTCTCCCAGTCTTGGTATGCAGGGAAGGAGCTGGGGAGACCGTGGAGGTAGCCAAAGATGATTTGGCTAATGCACTCCTCATAGCCCTGAAGGCGGGACCACCAGAATCCTGGGAGGGTCCCACCTCCGTGGCCATGACAGTATATGGCACTCCCGCAGCCGACGCACCGAGAGGAAGGCTTGGGACTGATAACATCAGTCCCGAAGCATCCCCCCCGGGGCCGACAGAGGAAGTCCGCGTACCGAACTCAGACTCAAGAGCCGGAGTTGGAGTAAGGGTCGGGCCCGACCCTAAAACCTCCACCGGTTCCACCAGCACTGGCTCCAACGGTGCCGAGGCTGTTGGAGAAGGAACCATAGTAGCAGGGTGGACCATCGGCTCCGAAGCCGAATGGGCTGGAGCCGAAACTAACTTTTGGAACACCGGAGACTGGAAGAGTCTTAGGAGCACCCTGTCGATGTCCAAATCAGACATCTTGGAGGATCTAGATGATACCGATCGGGTCCGAACTGATTTCTCCATCGGCTCCATAGGACTAGGGGACCGGCTCCGAATGGATTCTATTATTATCGGTTCCGAGGGAGATCTCAAGGCAATTTCCCTCGGTGCCGATGAGGACTTCAGCGCCAAGGGAAGAGTCTGAGCCGCAACCTCATCGGCTCCAATATCAGTGGAGCCGGCGAAGGTGACCCGCCTCGATGCCCCAGTCCTCGGCTCCGAAACCAGAGGGGTCAAGACTGGAGGCATCGAGGCAGACCATTCCGCCCTCGGCTCCGAAGTCCATGGAGCCGATGGAGAAGCCTGCCTAGGTTTTTTGGCAGTCGGTTCCGACAGACTGGTCGGAGCTGACGCTTTTTTCTTTTTTGAAGGAGAGAGAGAAGAAGATAAAGCCTCCTCGAAGGATGGCTTAATCAACCCTTTAAGGATTAATTTGTTTTTCCTCTCCTGGAGGACTCTTGATGAGAAGGTGTGGCACACGCTACATGACTCTTGTAGGTGCTTGGCGCCTAAATAATAAACGCACGAGGAGTGGTCGTCCATTATGGACATCTTATAACCACACCTCGCGCACTTTTTAAACCCAGAGGGTCTATGCTCTTTAGACATGTCTAATAAACTAGTAAGATCAATAATAGACAAAAACTAGCAGTTTAAAGTTCAAAAAATAAAGTTTTTTTTTTAAATCAACGATACAGTTGCACAAAACACAGAAAAGGAGGGTCAAGACCCTCTAACTTAAGCAGGTACTTGACACACAAATAAAAAGCTAGAAATAGCAAATAGGGGAAGGCCCCTCTAACTTAAACGGGAAACCTTCCCTTAACGAAAAAACACAAATTCCTCAACAAATATATTCAAACGCACTTGTATCACAACAATAGCTGTTAAAACAGCTTTTGGGTTCAAAATAAGTAAATTCCTGACAGGAAAAGCCTGAATAAAACAGTACTTAGCCCAGCCAAGTTAAGACCACGTCCTAGCTTGTAAGCGGCAAACGAGATCTGGGGGATTAGTGGTGGTGCATCCTGGGATAAGAAATAGCTCAGCCAATAAGAGGCCTCGCTCTATAGCATAGCGTGCCGAGTCGGAGCCGAGGGATCGGCTCCGAGCCCATCAGTACATAATGTAGGCGAGATAGGATCACATAACATCTTGTTTATACATAACTTCACATTTCATGCATTTGTCTCTGGGTTTCTTTTTTCTTTAATAGTCCAGTCATTTTTTTGAAGCTTGTATTTGTAAGTTCATTGAAGAATCCATGGATTCAGGTTGACTTAAAAGGTTCTTTTTTGGACAAATGTGGATGCTTCTTCTAGAGAGTCAAAAGTGTTCTTTCCTTCTGCCAGGGATAGTCTTATTCTTGCTGGGAATATGAGTTGCGCTTGATTCCTTCCTTTTTTAATGATATTATTAGAAGGACACATGCTCTTCTTTTGGACATTACAAGGGGTGAAAAGTCATTGTCAAACCTGATAGTTTGGTCACCAGTTTATAATGTAACAAGGGACCAGGCACTTCTTAAAACAAGGTCTTTGGCTTGAGTGGAGCTAAATCTTTCAGTAATAGATCTTGGATGGCTATTTTTACTGGATACAGAAGTTGTAGTTAAAGACATGTATGCCCTTTCTATCCCAAAGGATAGTGCTTCAGGTAGGTTTAGGATTTTAGGAATCCAAGAAGTCAGGAAATTAATCATATTGTCCCCCTTCATCTGCTCTGGGATGCCATAGATTCTTATGTTGTTTCTCATGTTTCTATTTTCAGTGTTGTCTATCTTTTCAATGAGTCTGGTGTCTTCTTGAAGAAGAAAGTCTATGTTTTTCTCTCTTTCTGTTAACCTGTAGTCTACATCTGTTACAGAATCTACCAAAGCAGCAATCTGGGCAGTTTGTTGTTTAAGGACTTCATTTAATAAGATTGTCTGGTGGTATCTTCTTTTATATTGTCCACTTTTAAGTTTAGTTTGTCTATTTACCCACCGAGTCTTGAACTGTAGTAAGGATTGCATGTATTTCTTTTTTCATGGGAGTTACTTGCTGAGAAAATTTGGAGCTGCTCATCTTCCTTTGTGAATGTGGTTTCAATGTCCCTTCTATTCAAAAGTTTGACAGGAAAATATGAACATTTTAGCTTCAAAATTACACCAACTTGTAGCTTACGACTTCCAGAATCTGATTTTAGTAGTGCCAGGTCTCTGTTGGCAGGAGCGGCCCTAGGTCAACTGGTGCACTAGGCAAAAGGGCTCCATGGCACCCCCCACCACACTACCTGGTGCCCCATCCTGGTCTACCTACACCAAATAAATACAGGAAAAGCACCCCTGCTAGACCGGTGCCCTAGGCGGCTGCCTAGCTGGCCTATGCCTAAGGCCATCATTGTCTGTTGGGGAAATTAAATAAAAACATCCTGTCAGGAAAAAATGAAGACTGCAGAGTTGAAAAACTCTGCTTCTTTCAGCTTGCCATCCAAGCCACACCCCCTCTACCTTTTCAGGGGCAGCTGGCTATCAAGAAAATTGCAGGCAGTGACACACACACATCCTCCAGAGATGACAGAGCTGGAGGAAAAGTTGAAAGTTCTGGACATTCCTTCTGAAACAGCTTACACTATTTTCTGAGGGACTGAGAAACCTCAGTGCTCTCCCACTGAAAACACTGGTATATTCTGGAAATAGTCTTTCACAAAGAGATCCCCTACACACACACACACACACACACACACACACACACACACACACACACACACACACACACACAGAATCATCAACTGAGATCTCAGAGTCTGAATCAGAAATCTGTGGAGAAAACCCTGTATCTGTTCCTTCATCTTCCTGTCCAGATTCAGAATCTTGAATCTGTTCAGTAAAAGAGGCATTCTCTTTTTTTTTTTACTATAAATTACCTTATAAGACGGATTAATAGCCTGAATTAACCTCTGAGCTAAACCCACAAAACTACTAGAAAAACTAATGCGTTTTTATAATGTAGTCAGTGGGAATCCTTGAACCTATAAAACCTGTCAGGCATCTTTTGAGTGGGGGGAGGGGAGTCAGGCCCTATAAATGCATTAAAAAAACAGCTTCCAAGACATCTAGCATTGGATTGACTGCTAGAGCTCTGGGTTCAGGGAGGATCATGTATGCTGTGTAATTGTGTTGGTCTTCAGAATACTCATTACTACTCTATAGAAAAACATCCTAAAAGGGCATCTCTGAATGAGAAACTGGTGGAGTAGAGGAAAGGACGTCTTTGGTGTCTGATTCATAGGCATCCAGCAGAAAGATATGTCCCACATAGGCCAGTTCATCTGCAATGAGTCATGGGAATCTGAAATCTTACAAGGCTTTGTTTTTCTCTTTTCAAAAGGTGCCCCAGACACCTCTAGAATCTCTATATTTGGTCTTTTCCGCTTCATAAGAGACAGCACAACCTTGGCCAGTGCTACAAAGAGTCAGTAGAAGTCTGGGAAATGGAAAGGCCTAAAGTGTTGCATGGTCTAGGCTGAAGCAAGATACACAAGACAACAATCTTGTTCTTCAGTATTTTGTGCCTTGTGGCCTCAGCAACCACTGCTTTTAAGGTATGAGATCTCAGGCTAGAAATTGGGACCTTAATAATGAGTCTGGGATGCTCTTCAAAGACAATTAACTCTAGAGATCCTACCTTCCGCTTTTGAAATGATGATTTAAGCCTCGGAGGCTAAAGAGTCTTTGTTTCCAAGAGGCATGACAGAGATGGTCCAGGAGTATGTGAGATGCCAAACGTATGGCAGGGGGCTGCAAAAGTGCCTTGCTGTGGCAGAAGTCACTGGACTCAGAGAGATGCCAGAGTCATCCAATGGGACATTATCATTTTCCCAACACATCTCCCCTTTATTTATTTTTTTCCCCTCAAGACAAATGCTCCTACAGATAGTGGTAGCAGCAAAATAATATATTTTTTTCACATCAATCAAAATATCAGTATACAATTGTCACAACAAGATTAGGGTAAAAACCCTCCAGCTCCACAGGCCCACAGCAGAAAAGAGGAGAAAACCAGTCCAAAATGGATTCCTGCAAGTAAGGTGTCTGCAAGGCCTCAAAATACCCACACATCCCAAAAGAACAACCAGCAGATGGTGGTAGCTGCAAAATAATATAATTTTTCACATCAATCAAAACATCAGTATACAATTGTCACACCAAGATTGGGGTAAAAACCCTCCAACCCCACAGCAGAAAAGAGGAGAAAACCAGTCCAAAATGGATTCCTGCAAGTAAGGCATCTGCAAGGTCTCAAAATACCCACATATCCCAAAAGAACAACCAGCAGATAGTGATAGCTGTAAAATAATATATTTTTTTACATCAAGTGTCCCAGTCTTGGCTACACACTCTTGGAAAGAATGACACCATTTTGAGATGGATCTCTGGGTAAGTGAAGCACAGTGCAAACAGGAATCCACATGGAGCTATGCTCTCAGGCAAAACAACCATCTGTTTTAGAAGTTCTTGTGGGAATTTTGTTTCCTGCACATTAATTACAATTGTGGGCATAAATTACAGAAGCAGAATCAAATTAATCAGAATCAGACATTTGGATAAAATAGCAATGACAGATTAAAAAAAATCCCCTAAGGGTCACTTTTTTGGCACTGGGAAGTTGGTATAACTCACACAGCTATGCACACTGCATAACAAGAATGATCTCTAGAGGACACTGGCTGATGTACTTCTTAGACCACCAGCATCCTATTCTGGTGGGAGGACTTTGGCCTAAGCCCTGGGAGTGGATAATGCTCTGGAAATTGTGCTGATCAGTCAGGCTACCTGTACACAGGATATCTCTAAAGTAAGTACTGCAATGAACATCAAGTGCTTATCATGCCTGATCTACTATACAGAAGCTTACCACTATCTTCAATATCACTGTGAAGTTGTTAATAAAATGCATATTTTAGCCCAGCTCTGTGGCACCAAATAGATGGAAATTTGCTACTTAAATGCACAAGTACTTAAACTAAAATAAACCACATGTTGCAAGCATTTATTGCTGAACACAAACTGCTACTTGAAATAAATAAGTTAAGGCACTTCCTTTAAACATACAGGAGGACTGTGTAACTTGTGAGGAATGGGGAATAAAGAATTCAAATGTATTTTGAAAAATACATCTAACACATTAAGTACAAACTACAGTACTGCTAGCTAAAATATATACTGTGCTGTTACTGACTCTGGGTTTTATCACCAAAACAGAGAACTCTTTGGTCTTCTTGGTCTTTACAGAAAACACAATCTGAATCTCTGTCACAAATGGTTGCTCCAGTATGTGTATTGCAGTAGCTCTTGTAAATGGTGAAACTGAATTAACAGCCTCTCTAGAAGACCCCAGAAAGGATTTTCTGTAGGAGATGCCTTCCTGTTTTTATGGCTACATATTTATCGGGGGAAGTTTTTCAGTAGATTCACTGTCCAAGTAAGGCATCATATGAATCTTCAAGCAACAGACTTTGCAACAGTGCACGCACACATTTGTGCAGAAAGGCAGTTTTACTTTTAAATTGTACTGTTCCTTCACAGTAGCTATACGGATGTAAATCATTTTACATATATACTTTGACATGCTTTACTGAAAGACAAATACAGTACAATTTTATTTTTAAACAATTATTGACTTATTTAATTTGACAACTATCTCTAATACAGCTAATTCACTTTTGAAGGCTTTTTCTTTTGAAAGTTGTGCGTCAGGGCTGGCAACTCGGCACGTAAAAATCTACCGTCAATCATTAGCGAACCGGAGTTCCACTGTGGTGACCCCTAACAGGGAAAAGCTGAAAGACACAACAACATTTTCTCATTTTACTGCAGTTTTCCTTAAAGCTGGTGCAACCTTGGAAGCAGTAATTAGAAATCAGGGCTGTGGTGAAAAAGCCTTGCATAAAGGTACAGTTCTCATGTGCAAAGAGAAAAAAAGTGTTTTAAAGTTAAGTGTCTCTTCTATCCCTGTGGTGAAATGGGTGGCAAGAACGTCTGGAAGTAGACTGGGTGTCGATAATGGTTCAAGAAGTCAAAGTAGATCCCTTGCTTCTGTAGTGTTCAGTCCTCTTGTTCTGTATCCTCTCTTGGCTTCTCTTTTATCCGATTATCTTCTGATCTTTTCATGTCTGTAGCTTTCTCCATAAGACTGCTATTCCATTTCATTCAGTACTTGCTAATTCATTTTGTTAATACTTCCATGCTGTGGACATTTCCCCTTTTCTAGCTTATTTAGTAGAGTGCACAGCTTCAGTTGCTTACAGCAAATCCTCCACCTTTTTTATATAGTTAATAGCGAAAGCTAAATAATAGACAATTATTTATTTGTATATAATGTATGTTGATGTATAAATGTTGCCTCCCTTGAATAACTTTAGAAAGATTATCCACTATTATGCCTCTGTATTTCCAACTAGCATTCACCATTCATTGTTTTGATATCAAATACATTATAAAGCTATCTTTTCTTCACAAAGTTTCCCCAACTGTGAATTTCTATATCTCATTTTGAAAAATTTCCTACAACTTGTAATATGTATTTCATTTTTCATAAAAGGATACAAGCTTTTTACAATAACTAGAATTCCAATAATTGTCATTTTGACATCTCAATCTATTTTCTAATTCACCGGTTTTACATCTTTGTTCATTTACTTCCTTTTGAAGAAACTAGGTCCTTTTAATTTTCAGCCTACATTTAAATATGCTAATTGTCTTTTGATTACTTATAAAGTACATCTGTGTAAGTAAACTTACCATAACAGCAGATGTTTGAATAATCACTGCTGCATGCAGTAGCCTTAGCTATGCAGGTTATATCCTGTGTAAGGTACAACAACCAGCCATGTTCTAAAGCTTCAGATCACTTCCAAGTGCCCAAACTGTTAGTCTGCTCAAGCTGAGCCTGAAAAGACAGGACTGGTTGCCAAGCCCTTCAGAGCTTTCATGTCAATAGACAGACAGACAAACAAGAGGCTGAGCCCTGAAAGGACAATGCTATGAACAATAAAAAATAAAAGTTAATTCCTTGACATAAGCAAACATACCAAAAATTAAAGGGGATGGAGGGAAGGAGCAGCTACTGCAGCAGTGACCATGGGAATATCAATAGTTATAGCAAGTTTACTTATACAATTGTATTATGTTCATTACATTGATCATTGCTGTAGTACACTTAACTATATGGGCAGATTACTACAGTTTACTACATTTTGGAGATGGAAGAGGACAGAACCAGAAACCTTGGACAATGGCCCTAGTTTTGTTGTGGTGAGTATAACAAAAGGTAATAGTCTGAGACAACCACTTGGAAATTGTCTGTTTTGACACAGGTTATTCCTTCTTACTACTTTCACAAGAAATGAACAACTGATCCAAAGATCTGAAAGATTTACTTCTGTCAAGACAGTACTGTTTGTTGACATCCAAGGTGTGGAGTGTCCTTTCTCTCACTTTTAGGTTCAGGAAAGAGAACCACTATTGCCTGGGCCAAAAGGTAGTCACCACAATGATCTTGGAGGGATTCCTTCACAATCTTCAGAAGTACCCTGGCATATCAGTGGAGAGGGAAGAAAAGCATACAGGAACATTCCTGTCCAAGGGAAAGGAAATGCAACAGTCTTTCAGACCTTCTTGCAAGGAGTCCTAGAGAAGAAGCTTGCCAACTGATTGTTCAGACAGGAGGCAAATAGGTCTACTTGAGGAACTCCCCACAGATGGAGCAAGTTTTAGAAGACCCCTGATCTAGTTTCTATTCATAAGGGTCTGCCCTTGTCCTGTTCAGTTCATCTGCCACACAGCATTTTTCTCTGACAGAATGTAGGATGCCTGTTGAGTGAGATTGTGTTGTGAAGTTATATTCCAAGCGAACACGGCTAGTCTGCCAAAGAGAGAGACCCTGGACACTTTGAAAAAGACTCTGAAAAGATAAGCAAGTAGTCTAAATATTGGAAAAATGTGGACACTCTGTAGCCTGCAATGAGATATACTACTGGTGCAGTGGATAGTCCAAAAGGTAATGCAGAGAACTAATAATCTCACCCAGACACGCAAAACTTAACAAAAAGCCTAAAGTCTGTATGAAAAGGGATGTGATAAGCATCTTTTCAACCTAGTGTGAGCAGGAAACAAACAAGGAAGAAACATAACAGGTTATGAAGTGACAGCAATTTGAACTTGGCACTATCATAATATGCTTAGGAAAGATAGATCCAGAACTGGTCTCAAAGTATTGTCTTTCTTTCTTTGTCATTAAATCAAACTTGAATAAAAACCTTTCCTAACCTGGGAAGAACAAATTGGTTTTATAACTCCCTGGGGCAGCATATGTTGAAAGGCATAGGTTCATAGGTGTGTATTAGGCTAACGGCCCTGGAGCCTTTACAAGCCTAGCCCATAGAAGTGCCCTTGCATCGTGCTGCCCGGCGTTAGTTCCCAGTGCCTCTATCAAGCAGAGCCACTGGAGTGATCCCTGGCAGGTTTTTCTTGAAGAGGGCAAGTGAGATGCTCTGCTTGACTTGTATGGGAAGTCTATTCCAGAGCATGTGCAGTCGCTGGGTTATGGAACCTGTCCCTCCAGCATGTTCTGTTGATTGTGGTAACATGGGGAAATAAGCGTCTGTTCTGGTGGACGAAGAATTACCTTCATATTCTGAAATTAAAAAAATTAGTCAGTGACAAACCTCATTTTATACACAAAAAAGAGAAATTTAAAGCAATGTCTCTGTTACAAAGATCAAGTTTTTTTGTTCAGCTAAATATCATTTGACTAGTAGAAAAGAAACTGTCCCGTGTTATAACTGTATCTATTGCCACTATATTAACTTAGACAATTAATTCATACATCCCATTACCAAACAGATTTTTAAATTCAGTACCTTTGCCATTTGCTCAACAGAAAATGTTATATATTTTGCCAACTGTGTAAAATGCAAATGTTTTTACATAAATTCAGAAATTCAAAGAGGGGATTGGTTCTCATTTATCAGAGATGTGCAGACATATTGACAAAAATAAGCTTAGCAAGCACGTTATTGCAGTTTGGCTATGATCATATATATGTTCAAGTTTAGAGTCTTACAGAGAATATATAAACATAAGTGAGGAGGAAATGTAGTTAATCAGAAAGATTTGGTAGAACACAAACTGATTAATTACTTCAGAGCTGATACACCATCAGGTTTAAATAGCAAAAATAGTATTAAAGCAGTTCTTAAGAACAAACAGAGTTATATACAAGTTTTTATTCTGGGGATTTATAGGTTTATAAGCATAGATGAATATGTGTTTTTATGTTTCATATTTTGATTTTTATCATATGTAGAATGGCACTTTAAATTGACAAACCATGGGATTCAGAAACTCTACTGTGATAGGCTGGCAACTCATATAAAACATTTGCATTTAACCAATTGCATTATGTACTGAAAAAGAGTCTTGATGATTCAAAAGCTTTGGTTTTACCATTTCTTGTTTTATATCAGTGTATTAAAGTGGTTTAAAGGTCGGACTCCTGGTTTCTTCCTTTGGCCTCATACAATTCACATATCATAAGTTTACCTTCCTGAATAAAGTTCATATTCTTAATGAAAATAGTGCACTTTTCAAAGTAGTTTAACAAATTCTGACAGGTAGAAAACAAGAAACTACTGATTCTTGCTTGAGGTCGACTCACATCCATTGATAATGGAAATACAGAGCAGGCAAAATTTTCTCTCCTTGGTCAACAACTCTGGAAAAAGTAACAACTAAAATGAACAAAATTAAATTAAATACAAACACAAAAGACAATTTCAGTTTTATTAAGGTCTGACAGCTCAGTATCGTCTGTACAACTATTACTGATATCAGTTTTATTCTTTATAGTTTAAAATGCAATAGTGGAACAAAATTTTAGCTTTTTATCAGCCCTCATTTTTTTACTACACAATCAAACTTTCAATGTCTACTTACAAAAGAATGGCTAAGCATTATGAGTGGTACGACTAATTGTGAAAAAAGTTGATTTTGATTTTTTTTTTTGTTTGGCAGGATTTCTGCACATCAACCTGCTTTTAAAGGGCAGTAGACTGACATTTTATATCAAGTAATAATCCATAAAATAGTAGGTGTTACAGAGATTTAATATATGGTCAGGTAATCCTTTTCAGCTAATGATTACGTATTTTGATGGTGCAATTTTTAAAATGAAAGGAAACCAATCCTAAATCCTGTGGTATTATAGCAAGCAAAACATATCAAGATTATGTAATGTGTAATTATACATATTAAATAACACCATAGATCACCTGGGGGAGCAAATAGTGGAAAACAATAAATAATTGAGACCAATTCAGCTTAAAGCAAAAGTTTTAACTTTTTTTTTGGTACTTCAAGCAGCTGAAGCATGATATTCATGAGTTTGTGAATGTAGGATCCACAATGTTTTGGCCAATCATTCCACTCTAGGATAATCATGTCTCCATGTAACTTTCTCCAAATCTTCTCTCTCTCTTTTTAAAAACACTACTCCTGCAGATTAGATTTGTTTCTAATTATATAAAACTAAACTTGTACTTCAAATACTACACGTGGTCACTTTACATCCATAAACAGATACAGCAAATATTACACATCCCTATGCCAGAAAGGATATGGAGCAGGATAAATGGAAGATGTTCTGCAGGTTACAGCTCACACCAAGTTGAGTGGGGGTACCTTATTTTTTCGTGCTGCACAGAACAGGCATGAACAAACAATGCTTCTGCCTTATGTATACAGGAATGAAGTAATTTAGCTGTGTTAAGCTGTGCCACAAGTTTGCAAGTAAATGATTCTTACTGCATTTCATGTGTAAGCCTAATACAACACAAAAAAAACAAGAGAGAGTTTAGGACAATGTTAACTGCGGATTATATACATTTTTTCAAGTTTCAAAATAAAGTAACAAAACAGGAGGATATATGATGGTATTCTGAGAGCTGATGCAAAGTATATTTTAAATGTGAAGAAAATTCTGTGTGCTGACTAACGTAATAGTGTTAAGAATAGTAAAGCACACTACTCAAATTCATATTCAGTACAGCTGGAACGGTTTGTGGCTGCGTCACAGAAAACACTGTACTTAAACTTTAAATGTTAAATATTTAACGGCTGCAATATGGTTCACATGTATCTACTCATGCAACATTGCCTTACAGCCAAACTGTAATGTGAAGAACAGTTATGTAACAGTTTAGCTAAACCAATGGCCCTCAAGGGCACACCATTTATAAGGTTATAACTAAAGAACTTAGCTACAAAGTTACTTCAAAACAGTTGTTGAAGCAATTCACTGTAGCCCACAAGCATCAATAAGAATTACAATACTTCTCTACCAGTGAGTTCTCTACATATTAGCTAGGATAAAAACTACTTTAATCACGGCAACCCCCAGATGCATTTCACACTGTTAGAGCAAGTAATTAAGGACAGTGGTAACAAATAAATGTCAAAGGACAGAAATCCAAGATTGCCTCCGAACTACAAATGGGTCACACAGAGCCCACAGGGCACATTTTAAAACTTTATAAATGTATTTAACAGCACTGAATGGTATGGCCATGGATATTGTAGGCAGAAAAATTCTACAAAGAAAATGAAGCCAATGTAGTAATGTACCCATACATCTGACAAGTGAGAAAAGTAGTGTCTTGTACCTACCATAAATGTAGATGTTCGAGTGTCTTCACTGCTGCAGTCATTACACTTGGGTTATCCTGCCGTCAGGCGGTCCCGCAGTCGGCCAGATTTCCAAAGTCTTGGTCCGGCGTCGATTGCTGTCGCTTCTTCCCTGACGTCAGTGCGCCAGGGGTATATAAGATGCAGCCGACACCATTTTCTTCAGTTTTTCTTGCCCCAGATGTCAGGTGCCCCCAAATAGGTAGGCAATACATATTGCTAATAAAACATACAACAAGGTAAAACAAAACCTTCAGTTACCAGCAAATACACCACATAGGTAGTATAGGGTAGAAAGGTATAGATTAGTCCCAGCTAAGAAAGAGGGGATGACGGGTGGGTAACCAGGACTGCAGCAGTGAAGATACTCAAACATCTACATTTATGGTAGGTACAAAACTGTACTATGTTCATCATGTTTCACTGCTGCAGTCATTACACTTGGGTTGAATCCCAAAGCTGAGTTAGGGTGGCTGGTTCTATAGAGGATTTGGGGTGGCTAAGAAGCCCTGCAGCACTGCAGTAACAAAGCCAGCTCTGGATCTAGAATAAAGAGGCAAGTGATGATGCTTGGTAAAGGTGTGCACTGAACTCCAAGTTGCACCTTCCAAGATATCTTTGGTAGGTACTTCTCTAAGGTAGGCAATTAAAGTGGCTGTTGCCCTGGTGGAATGTGGCCTAATATTACTAGGTACAAGTTTCCCATGCTGTGTGTAGCAGAACCGGATACAGTGTCCTATCCACTTTGAAATGGTCTGCTTTGAAATAGCCTTACCCTGTGATCCTGCAGCATATGCTACAAACAATTGCTCAGTTTTTCTGAAAGCTTTTGTTTTGTCCAAGTAGAAACGTAACTGCCTGTGTATGTCCAAGGAATGCAGAAGTCTCTCCCCTTTATTCTGGGGATTTGGATAAAAAGTTGACAAGTGAATAGTTTGGTTAAGAGCCACACTGGATACCACCTTAGGCATAAATGAAGGGTTTGTTCGTAAAGAAACCCTGTCTTGGTGGAAAATGATGAAAGGCTTCACTGCTATTAGTGCTGTAACTCAGACTCTTCGTGCTGAGGTTATTGCCAAAAGCAGAGCAGTTTTCCACGATACATATTTTAATTCTGCTGAATTGGCCGACTCAAAAGGAGGTAAAGTGAGTTTTTCCAAGACAAAATCGAGGTCCAAGTAGGTGTTGGTGCTCTCCGGGGTGGTCTTATGTTTTTAGCCCCTCTGAGGTTCTGCTTTAGCAACGGATGAGAGAAAATAGGAGGATCTGTGTTGTAATGAGCCGAAATGGCAGAAGCGTGGATCTTAATGGATGAGAGGGATAGACCTTTGTCCAGCATCTCAGTTAAATATTGTAGAATCTGAGGTATGTTAGGAACAAGAGGGTCAAGGCTTTGAGTCTGGTTCCAGGCACAGAATCTCTTCCACTTTTCTGAATAAGATTTCCTGGTGCTAGGCCTCCTGGCCTCCAAAATGACACCCATAACAGCTTTAGAGAGAGGTGTTGCCTGTTTGGCTAATGAATCTGCCATGCAGCCAGGGATAAGGTTTTGAGATGACTGTGCAGGATCTGATTGTTTAGTTGAGTCAGAAGGTGTGGAATTTGAGGCAAAATCCAAGGTGGGCCTTGAGCTAAGTTCTTTAAGATTGGGTACCATTGTTGGCGGGGCCAGTCTGGAGCTATCAGAATCATCTGTGGTTTTTCTTGTCCAGCTTTTAGGAGAACCTTCGAGAGGAGGGGCAGAGGAGGGAAGGCATAAACATGTAGGCCTTTCCAGCTGAACAAAAGAGCATCCACTTTCCATGGTTGTGTGTGATAAGTCCTTGTGCAGAATTTTTGTAGTTGGCAGTTCAGTGGGGAGGCAAAGAGATCTATGCCCGGGCACCCCCATTTTTGCATTATCATGCTGAAAACATGTGGATTTAAATTTCCATTCGTGAGGATCCATGATGTTTCTGCTTAGATCGTTTGCCAAAGTATTTTTCTTTCCTGGCAGGAATTGTGCTTGCAGATGAACTTGATAAGTTAGAGCTGTGCTCCACAAGGTCATGGCTTGTCTGCATAGAGGGTAAGAATGAGTGCCCCCTTGCTTGTTTATGTACCACATTACTGTGGTGTTGTCTGTCTAATAACAATTGTCCTGGATGCAGAAGGTCCTTGAAAGTTGTTAGGGCATTTTGCACAGCTAACATCTCTTTTTGATTGATGTGCAGATGCATTTGGTTTGTGGTCCATTTGCCCTGAATACATTTTCCTGCCATGTGTGCTCCCCAGGTGTAATCCGAAGCATCTGTTAGAGTTTGCCTGGCTGTGGGTAGAGTGAAAGGCTGACCCTTGTTGAGGTGACATGCCTGTGCCCACCATCGAAACTCCTGTTGCAGGCAGGTAATTAGTGGTATTACCATTTCCAAGCTGTGAGTGTTGAGTCCAAACACTTTTTAGGTACCATTGTAATTTCCTCATATGCAGTCTGGCATATGGAATTAGAAGTATGCAGGATGCCATGAATCCCAAGGCCTGCAGAATTTTTCTTGCAGGGAGTTGAGACTTTGTTGCCATCAATTGAAAATACTGAGTCAGTTGTCCTTGTTTGTCTGGCGTGAGATAAGCCATCTGGGCCGTTGTATTTAAGCTGGCACCCAGGAATATTATCTCTTGTGAGGGCACTAGTTTTGATTTCTTTTTGTTTACTGTGTACCCTAGGCAACTTAATAACTGTTTTACAAATGCCAGATGCTTTAGAAGAATGTCCTTGCTCTCTGCTTGAATCAGGCAGTTGTCCAGGTATGGATATATTTGAATTCCTTTTTGTCTGCAAAATGCAATTACTGTTGCCAGGCACTTTGTGAAGACCCTGGGCGCAGTAGATAAGCCAAAGGGCAGTGCAGAGAATTGGTAGTGTATTGAACCAGCTATGAATCTGAGGTATCTTCTGCAATTTTGTCTGATAGGGACATGCAGGTATGCCTCTTTGAGGTCCAAAGTAACAAGCCAAGCTTTCTTGCCCAACATGGGAAGGAGCTGCTGTAGTGTCGACATTTTGAATTTCGGAACATCCAGGTAAGTATTTAGAGTGGAAAGGTCTAGAATGGGTCGCCAGGCTTTGTCCTTTCTGGGGACCAGGAAGAGACTTGAGTAAAAACCTTGTCCTTGTTCCTGCTGTGGTACTTTTTGAATAGCTCTCATGTCCATGAGGGCTGTAATTTGTTTTTGTGCCTCTGCCCATTGATTTTGTGGCAGGTCTGGCATTCCTTTTAGCCTTGGTAAAGTGTGAAAGTGGAACCTGTAACCCTGAGACACAATATTCAGCACCCATTTGTCCTGGGTGATTGTTTGCCAGTTTTGTGAAAAAAATGCTAGTTTCCCCCCTAAGGGAGCTGCCAACAGGGTAGAGTTTGGCATTGGAAGGGGAAAGTCATTGAGATTGTTTCCTGTAAGGTTGTGATTTGTCCTCACCTCCTTTGGGTGTTGAAGCACCCCACTGTTGTGGTCTGTAAGATCCTTGTGGCTGAGATCTGCCTCTTGGGCATCTGTATCTGCCTCTTTGTGGCCTGTCTGACACTGGAAAGGACCAATTTTTAGTACGCCAATTTCTGCTAAATCTTGGAGGCTGTACCTGTAAGAAATCCTTTACTGTTTGCATAGATTTTGCCTTATCCTCCATTTTCTTTAATACCTCCTCTGCTTTAACACCAAATAAAATATTTTGTAAAGGAGCATCTAATAATTTCGCCTTAACATGAGCTGGTAAGGTTTGTTCCTTTAACCAAGCATGCCTTCGAATCACAGATGCTGTAACTGCTGCTCTACAAGAAGCTTCTAATGAATCAAAACCACATTGCAAAGTATGTTTTCCCACTTGTTCAGCTGCATGCAATAAATCCTGCATTTCCTTAAAGTCAGGTTGTTCTGCACTTGTACTCATTTTCTGTTTTAACTGAGACAGTAAATATTGTTGATATTTAATCATGTGAAACTGGCAGTTTAAAGCCCTCACTGCTAAAGTTGCAGAGGTGTAAACTTTCTTCCCCCATCTGTCTAATGCTCTGGAATTCCTGTCTGAGGGAACTGGATTTTTAGCTGTGGAGGCCTTTACCCCTTTAGGACCCTGGGAAATAGTTTCTGGATCAGCAGCAGGGTTTTTATAAAGAAATTTGTGAGAGTTAGGGACTCTCTATCTGGTTTGACCGGAGCAGGGGGTAAAGAATCTGGACTGAAACTGGATTCAGAGAACACATCGTCCACAATATCCAACACTGGCGGAATAGCAAGGGGCCTGTGCTGAGGCAATAAAAGAAAATCTCTGAACCTTTTCTTGGACTCTGAATAATCCTGGCCCTCCCAGTGGAAATGCTCCCTCATGGTGTGTAAAGTTTTCCCAAAAGAGTAATCCTCAGGAGGAGAGGCTGAAGGAATAGATTCTTCAGCATCCGAGTCCTCATAGGGGGTAAGGAATATCCCTGGTCTGAAGAAGAGTCGGAATATACAGAAATCTGGTCAGAGGAATCATAGTCTGTATCCTGCCTAGGCCTTTTATCAGGAGGGGAATGGGTACCCCTGATCAGAGTAATTAAGTCTTCGGCCATTTTGAGCATCTGCTTTTTATGCATGAAGGCCTTTCCAGGTGAATGCTATACTTGCTTCTTTGTCTTTAAAGTTGCTTTAGACTTGGCTGTAGATGCAATGGTTAGTTGTGTAGGTCTGAAAACACCCTCAGAAGCAGATGCCTGCTCAGCGGCTCTGGACCCATTTGAAGGGTTAGTCTCCTTAGGTCAAACACCTTGAGTATCCAGAGGCCTAGGCAACTCCACGTGGGAGTCGGTTGCGGCCTGCGGCGCTGAGGTAGCTGGTGTCAGGGGCTGTGAAAGCGCCTCACTGAGAACCGGCGACTGGCCTAGAAGAGGCTTCGTCGTCAGTTTTGGGCCTCGGATGCCTGTTCTTATCTTTGCATTTTTTGTGAATTCCAGTCGTCTGTTGTTCCGACGGCATGGTATAATTAAACCTTCGGCCAAAATAATGGCGTGCAAAATCAAACCGATGTTTAATAGTGCGTTTGTTAAATCTAGCACAAAACCGACAACTAGTGACGTTGTGATCTGGGCCTAGGCATGGAATACAGTAAGAACGAAAATCCTAATGAGGTATTTGCTTCCCACAAGAAATACAATTATTAACTTTTACTGACATCTGTCTGAGGCAAGAAAAAGTTTCCCCAACGGGGTACTTCGCTTTATTAAAGACTTCGGATCTGAAATCGAATTTGAAATCTCAGGAGTCGGCCAACCGGCACTTGCGAACTGCTTTTGCTTCGGGCACCGTGCGGCAAGAAAGACTGAAGAAAATGGCATCGGCTCCATTTTATATACCCCTGGCACACTGACGTCAGGGAAGAAGCGACAGCAACCAATGCTAGACCAAGACTTTGGAACTCTGGCTGACTGTGGGACCGCCTGACGGCAGGATAACCCAAGTGTAAAGACTGCAGCAGTGAAACACGAACATCTACAGCTAAAAAGCTCCTGCACCCTTCTCTCTAGTTTCTGCTCAAACTGGGAAAAAAAAGGGATGAAACAAATCAATGTGGACGGAAAAAGAAGTGGTTAGGTAGTTGCAAGGAGTAGGAGCAAAAAAGATTAAAAAAATAAATCCTGATGTCACTGTGACTCAGGACAAAGATAACTCAGACCAGAGCATATTAACTCAATCGAAGTTCATTTTGGTCAGGTGTTAATCACGAAAAAGGTGGCTCTCATGCAAATGTCCAGATTAACACATTAAGTGTGACATGCTTATTTTCTGTATGATCTTGGCTGTAATGTATGTATAGACGTAATATGTGTACACCGTTCAAGTAAAGAAATTATTGAAATTAGGGAAGTAATCGCATCCTGAAATTCCTCACGTACAAATTTGTAAAGTCCAGTGGAATTGTTAAAAGTTTACAACGGACTTTTAAAAAAAAATACACTTTGAACACAAGCTCTTTCTCCACTGGTTCCTGATTCTGCAGTACTTTTGTGAATCAGACCATGGAACTGCACTAATGGTTCTGACAGACAATGGCAACAAAAACAGTGTGTCTGGAATATTTCATGCACAAGGAGGATTGTGAGATTCTACAGCATATCCCAGAGACAGACTTTTCTGTGGCAACTTATTTGCTATTCAAAGATTCCAAATGACTGAAAAATGTAAAAGTTCCTTCTATCAGTACATTCTGAGGGTTTAAGATGCCAGTGACAAAAGAACTGAAAGATGCCCCATTGCATTATTTTCTTTTACTGTAAAAATGTTTTACTGATGGGATTGATTAATTTGTACTCATCAGCTTGTTTTTACATCTTTTTACAAAAAAAAAAATGGCTTTTTATGAGGATAGTTCCTGGAAAATAGTTGCTCTGGTGTTTAGCAAATTTGTTTTACCTGCACCTTGGTCTTGTTTTGCTTCAGCTCCTGAGCTGTCTTACCATAAAATGTGCCTATGTGCTCTAATACTGCTAATGTAGCTGCTATGAAAGTATCAGGGTAGTTCTCAGATCTTGTTCCAAGTATGGCAGTGAAATACCACCCTGAAGCAGCATTTATAAATGCATCTATGGTACCATCAGAGCATTCAGCCTTATGGGTATCTAATTCATCAGCTGGATAACTTAATGATTTCACTACTGGGCAGTGTGTCAAATATCTGTTAGATGGTCAGAATTTGTTCCCAGTTAATTTACATTAGCCTGATAACTTAAAGACCATACAGCCGAAGTACTGGAAGTATACATCTTTTTGTCACACCTGTCCAACAGTCTATAGAGTCTATTACTGATGGCCCAAAATTAAAGCTTTTCTGACCATGTCTTCCAAGGATTTAACCCTTGTGCATATTATTATAAACATGAGCGGTGTGTGGGTGCCCTATACAAGCTTGTCCTGCTTCCTAGATGTTGAAGACTATACTTCTGACCCTTTGGAAAGTTTTCTATAAATTATATATATTCAATTTGCAGTTAAGAGTAGAAGGGATAGCTAGTGTCTGGGGTAGTCTGGCCCCAGTAAACTTAAAATAGTAATTCTTGCCCAGTCAGCTATAAAACCCTTTCATCATATTAACAATTAATCTGAGTGATATATTTTGATTGGGAGCACATTAAATGAATGCAGGACTCAGTTTTATTTTTTTTTTTTGTGGCAAGCTCTATAATTTCTGTAATACTGCTCATATTTTTCTGGCTATTCAGGTGAATGCTCATTCAGAAAAGGCCCAGCTTCAGCAAAGTGACAGATTTCATGACTTGAGAAAATGTATGAGGTAGTACTGGAATATGGCGTACTTTCTACATTTAACATGCTGGTAGTATATTCTTGTAAATGGCAGCAAAGGTCTTTCACTTGTTCCTTACTCTCCATTCTAAATTAACTTTTAGTAACAGATGTTGGTAAAAGCTCAGCGATTAGTAACGCAGCTAAGGTGGGGAGACAGGGACAACTGCCCCAGGGTACAAAGTTTTGGGGGGTGTGATCAGCTGATCTTCGTCTCTAATGCAATATCAGCTTTTAAAAGATGGTACTGCCATTTCCGGTGAAATGTGAATGGTGTAGCGCTCTGTGTGTGATCCACATTATAGCAACTGATTGCTACAGTCGCAAAGTAAAAAAAAAAATTGTTTTTGTTAACTACAAAAGCCGAAACCGGTTTGAAGCTTTTTTGTAATTGTTTTCTACAATATCAGCATTCTAGGGGGGTTTTTCTTCCCTATGACAATAAATTGTTCTTGGATGTGGCTATTGCCAACACTTGCTGGCGTCTTTTGGTTGTGGTGTTTTGTTAACTACAACCCGAGAGCTGTAATACTCCATGCAAGCAGGATATAAACTGATGTGTTTGCAACATTTTAGTAAGCAGTTTGCTACAGTTTAGAGGAAGAATTTTTTTTTAAACTAAAATTGGTGTGCCGTATCACTCCATGCAGACAGTATATAAACTGCAGCAACAGTCTGCTACATTTATAGCAAGCAGTTGGCTACTGTTTCTAAGAAGATTTTTTTTTTCTTTACTAAGTGCCATAGCACTCCATGCAGGCAGGGTATAAACTGTAGTAATTGTTTTCTACAAGTCTGTACTCTGCCTGCACAAAGTGTTACAGCACTCCAGTTTTAGACATTTTTACTTTTAAACTGTAACAAACTGCTTGCCACAGTTTAGACCACACACACACACACACACACACACACACACACACACACGTGTGTATATATATATATATATATATATATATGTTTGTGTCTTTTGGCTTTTCCCGGGTTAGGGGTCGCCACAGCGGAACTCCGGTCCGCTAATGATTGGCAGTAGATTTTTATGTACTGGCTTGCCGGGCCTAACGCACAGCCTTCAGTGAAGGAACGCCCATTCACGCATGTCGCCACACAGAAGACGCTCCGAGAGCCGAACGGGCAACGTCTAACTGTGAGGCGACAATGCTACCGCAGCACCACCACCGCAGTATATATATATATATATATATATATATATATATATATATATGTATAGATTTTTTTTTTTTGGCTCTTCAATGGAAGAGCTGGGGAGTTACAGAACTGTAAATAGCCAATTGCTACAATGCAGAGATCAGCAAAGTGCGTTTTACTTATTTATTTTTGCTCTTCACTTGAAGAGCTGAAGGAGTGGGTACTTTCGTATGGTACCTGCACAGACTGCTGTTTGAGCTAGCCATGCTTCTGTCAGCAATTATTCCAAAGTCAGACATCATTTTTAATCTCCAAGTAGGGTCACACATTTCCCGAGATGTGTTCAATGTCTCTTCTAACCTGTTCTTTTAACTTTGGATCTCTGCGGCATTAATGGAAACTGCCTGGGGCAATGACATATTCATAGGGCTGACAACTTATTTTTGATAACAGTTTCCTCTTCTTCAGATCAAAACTTCCTGCCCTGTATGGGATTTACCTTGCTCCATGCTCTGTTTTGTTTTCACCAAGTTTTCCACAGCTTTAAAACAATGACTTAATATTGCAGTTAAAACCTCTGGACAGTTCATTGTCCTGACAAAAAAATGCCACAGCCCTAAGCATATTGCACACTTAGCATGAATGTCTGTCCCATCACAGTCAAACTTATTGGTGTTATGTGGAGAAAACAAACAGGACAATGCTGTATAATACACCTTTTCTCAGTAGTCTTCTGATGATGTTAAAAATGCATTTTTTGTAAACTAATGGATGCAGTGTCAAAATAACATACCACACATGATCTATCAAACATTCACATTTTTAAATTGAAACAGTGAGACTAATAAATAACTTTTTCATGAAATACAATGCCGGGATCAGAAAAGTGCTAATAAGCAGCAAAAAGAAATGGTATGAGTCCGTGTCTGCTTATGTATTCTTTAGATGCCAGCTGCCTAAATTCACAAGACATCCAAAGACTCAACCACGGAGTATGTAGATATTGCTAGACAGTTTAGGGTTGATGAACCTTCAAAAGGAAAGAGAAACCCAAGAATTCTGACTGGTGTAACACCCTTCCACATAAAGTGAGTGAATGTTTTAGGAACTTACTTTGCTGTTAACAAATTAAATATCCTGAATTTTTCGAGTATGCGCATGTTTACAGACATGTCTTGCATGTTAATGCAGTGAATATAAAAAGTGTACACACCCCTGTTAAAATGCCAGGTTTTTGTGATATAAAAAAATGAGACCACGATAAATTATTTAAAAACTTTTCCCATCTTTAATGTGACCTATAGTCTGTACAATTCAATTGAAAAACAAATCTGTTATGGAGAAAATATAAAAAATGTACAATAAGCTGGTTGCATAAGTGTGCACACCCTTACACTAATACTTTGTTGAAGCACTTTTTGATTTAATTACAACATTCAGTCTTCTTGAGTATACACCTGCTGTCAATTAAAGAAACTCTGATTAACCCCAAATAAAGTTAAGTTGTCCTAGTAGGATTTTCCTGACATTTACTCAGTTGTCTGCTACAGCAAAAGCCATGGTTCACAGAGAGCTTACAAAAGCATCAAAGGGATCTCATTGTTGAAAGGTATCAGTCAGGAGAAGGGTATAAAAAAATTTCCACAGCATTGGATATACCATGGAACACAGTGAAGACAATCATCAAAAAGTGGAGAAAATATGGGACAACAGTGATGTTGCAAAGAACTGGCTGTTCCTCCTAAACTGATAAAAAGATAAGATGAAAACTGGTCAGAGAGGCTGCCAAGAGACCTACAGCAATACTGGAGGAGTTGCAGGAATTTCTGGCAAGTGCTGGTTGTGTACCACATGTGACAATAATCTCCCGTATTCTCCATATGTCTGGGCTGTATGGGGTAGGGTTGCAAGACGGAAGCCTTTTCTTACACAGAAAAACATCCAGCCCTGGCTAAAATTTGCAAAACAATACAAGTCTCCTAAAAGCATGTGGGTAAATGTCTAATGAAACAAAGGCTGAACTTTTTGGCCACAATTCCAAAAGGTACGTTTTCCGCAAAAACACTTTGCATCACCAAAAGAACACCATCTCCACGGTGAAGCATGGTGGTGGCAATATCATGCTTTGGGTTGCTTTTCTTCAGCTGGAACTGGGGCTTTAGTCAAGGTGGAGGGAATTATGAACAGTTCCAAATACCAATCACTTTTGGCCCAAAACTTCAGGCATCTGCTAGAAAGCTGAAGATGAACAGAAATTTCATCTTTCAGTATGACAATGACCCCAAGCGTACATCCAAATCAACAAAAGAAAGGCTTCACCAGAAGAAAATTAAAGTTTTGGAATGGCTCAGCAAGAGCCCAGACCTAAATCCAATAGAAAAGTTATGGGGTGACCTGAAGAGGGCTGTGCACAAGAGATGCCCTCGCAATCTGACAGATTTGGAGTGCTTTTGCAAGGAAGAGTCGGGAAATATTGCTAAGTCCGGATGTGTCATGCCGATAGATTCCTACCCAAGAAGACTGAATGCTGTAATTAAATCAAAAGGTGCTTCAACAAAGTATTAGTTTAAGGGTGTGCACACTTATCCAATCAGCTTATTGTGCATTTTTTATTTTTTATATTTTTTCGACTAACAGATTTGTTTGTTTTTCAATTGAGTTGTACAGGTTATAGGTCACATTAAAGGTGGGAAAAGTTTTGAAATGATTTATTGTGGTCTCACTTTTTTATATCACAAAAACTGTCATTTTAACAGAGGTGTGCAAACTTTTTATATCCACTGTACCTGGATTTGTGCAGATTCCCTGTATGATGCAAAAAAATATACAAATATGCAAAGTATTCTGCCTCAGATATGGGTCATGACTGCAAAGTCCTCAGACCAAATCCACCAACCATTAAGAAATGCAAAAATGAATAACCTCTCTTCTGAAATGTACCACAAAGCCCATGGGGAAAAATGTAACAAAGTAAGGCTTAAACTTATGGTGAAACTTAAACACGTATGGTGGTGGCTGTTCATGAGTGGATGGAATGCTTGTCTTACTATAGTTTACAGCAAAACACAGCATTCCTTTTTTAATTATTAGTTCTACAGAATTACTACATTTCATTATTTAATATAAATGTTGGTTCAAATGAATAACACAGTCCTAAGGGATATAGGAGGTGGGTTATTCACCCAAAAGCTGCACACAAACTTTAACCAAGTTTCATTAAGACCTGATCCTACACATCTAGCAGAAAAGCATAATACACTTCAGTTCAGTGTACACAACAGCTTTCATTCCAATTCCCTTCTTGCAAACTCAAGTGTTCAGTGACTGCTGTACCAGTGCTGGCATCTGTGCAGCTAATCACTACAGTGCTGCAAAGTGGTGGGTGACATTTTTGTTTTGCACAGCGTTTGGGCACCTCAAGAGAAGAGGATGAGCTGAACATCTTTTAGGATGCAAAGACATAAATTCTGGCCCCAGTTAGTACTGATACGTGACCGAAACTG
Organism: Protopterus annectens; assembly: GCF_019279795.1. Classification (NCBI taxonomy): domain Eukaryota; kingdom Metazoa; phylum Chordata; order Ceratodontiformes; family Protopteridae; genus Protopterus; species Protopterus annectens. The sequence goes on along the minus strand of NC_056725.1, from coordinate 756,662,467 downwards.
GCTAGCAAACGACTTTTGATACCTGCTCTGGTTACCCAAAAGTAGTTCTAAATAGCATGTCAGAAAAGACTTTTAATTTAACCTTGAGAGGATTACTTAGAATACATTCATTTCTCCAAGAGAAATTGAACATAGTTATCTATGCAAATAAATATGTTTGCACAACTCTCATATCATGGTGCGGTTAAAGATGTTAAATGTAATAAGATGTGCAGAACAGATGTGTCTGGGTACAGTGTGTGTGTGTGTGTGTGTGTGTGTGTGTGTGTGTGTGTATATATATATATATATATATATATATATATATATATCTATATATATCTATATATATATATATATATATATATATATATATATATAGATAGATACACACACACATATACACATACACTGTTTTTTTATTTAATACAATATTAGCAGCACAACAGTCGTGTCTTGGATACGAACTGTGAAAATGTTCACTCTTAAGTATGGTTAAATGATCTGCATCTCAACAAAGTTCATGGATGGCGTTAGGCAAAGCTCTTATGTACACTGTACATTTCGTAATGCTGTGTTTTACTTCTCAAAATGGTCAAGTGGGTAATGTTCTCCATATATCTTCAGATGTCTTTGAAGGGATTCCTGCTGTTTTTTAATGTGGGGCGGCATCTCCATATACACATCTGAGAAAATATAATCTGGGTTGGGTTTCAACTTGCGTTCAGCCTGTTCAAATGCTTCCATCACCTAAAAGAAAAAAAAGCAAAATTGTTATTAGTATGGAAACACAACCTGACAGATCTGTCCCACTTTTCATTATGCCAATCAAATACAAGTTATCCAATAAGGGGTCATGGGGCACATCCTTTCCAAAACTGTGTAGCTCAAGTTGAAAAATACAAGCTTCAGGCAATTCAAACTGCAAGCAAAGACTAAGACCTGGGTCTGAGCCACAAGCCAATACTTTCTTTCACAAGAGTAAACACAAAAGCTTTCTACCTAAACAGCACTTCTTCAAAACTGAAGAAGCTCAGATTGGTGCGAAGGCTTACTGCTTTAAATAAAGTTATATCTCATGGCTCCTGAGCAGAGGTCTTGTTTTTTTTTTTTTTTTTTTTTTGGGAGCTGCATTCTATCCCAACAAGCAAATGACAAAAGGAAATAACCAATCCTAGACAGGACAACACCATCACAGGGCAGTCACATACATGTATGTACATCATATAAACCCAGAGGCAACCTGAACATAGCTTTATCAACTACTTGCATATTTCTGGGATGTGGAAGACTCTCTCCAAAGCAAAAATGGAATGGGGGCACTGGGAAGACCTGTAAATTCCACACAGAAGATGCAACAGCTGGTAACCGACACAGGGAATCAAACACTGTGAGGAAGCAACTAGAAGTACTGCACCACCATGTAATCCATTTTTATTTCAAAATAGCAGCAAGCATTTGATCAAGATTCTGGCATGCCTTACGTTGAATACAAGTATGACAATGAAGCCCTTGCCCTTATCCTGGAGAGACTAAAAGGTCAGCAACAAAACACTTTTATTATTCAAAGGAGCATCAAATAGTTTAGCCTTAATGTCATCAGGCAAAGCCTGAAGATAAAGCCATAAGTAACACCTCATAACAGAACCAAAAGCAGCAGCCCTGCAGGAACCATTAGTTACATCATAACTGCATTTAATAGAGTGGCAGAAAACTTGAAAGGTAGAACCCAACATAGAAAGGGGAGAAGCCTTCCCCTCAGAGTCAGGACATTTGGAAATTACCCGAGAAATCTGAGAAAGGAGGGCCAAAACATACCTAGTCATATGAGTCTAGTAATTAACAGCACTAAAAGCAAAGGTGGCAGCAGTATAAGCCTTCTTGCCCAGCCTCTTCATGGCTCTTCTATCCTTGTCTGAAGGAAGCAGCTTCATAGAGATCAATAGCTTGGAGAGCTGGTCAGATGAGAGAGAGACTACAGAAGGTTCAGCAGAAGGGCATTTATACAGAAATTTACATTCGTCAGGCACCTTGTTAAATCTGTCAGGCTTCTTGGGAGCTGGTGGCTGAGAATCTGGGGTCACAGAAGCTGCTGAAAATGTACCCACAGGACAGCCAAAACTGGGAGAGCAGCAGAAGGTTTGGAAGACTTCATCTGAAGCAGCTCATAATACCTTTTCTGAATATTAAAAGCTTGAGAGCAACCCCATTTAAAGAATTCCATCATACTGCTAACAGTGTCTCCAAAGGAGAGTTCCTTTAAAGGGAAATTTAGACCAATAGAATCCTCTTCCTCTGAGCCATAATCCACGGGGGAAAGGCTCTGAGAATGGTAGGCTAAGGACTCTTCCCCAGAATCTTGGTCCTTAGAGGACTCCAGTTTCCTACATCGTTTAAGAGGAGTGGAAGATCAGGGACTGGCAGGCACAGACACCCCTTGAGGAGGCTTTAAAGCCATTAAAGCATTCAACAACCCCTGGGTAAAATCCTGCCATTCTCATTGGGGATCCTTAACCTCAGGGGAAACATGCTTTGTTTTCTGTTACTTCTTCTGTGGGACGTCTGCACTAAACACTCTAGAAGGGTCAGATCCTTAATGATCCTCAATAAGCATAGTAGGATCTCTTCCCTCAGTACAATCTGTGGAATCCCCCCTCCATCCCTCGGATCAGCCAAGGTTCCCACCGTCAACATCTGAAGCAGCCATTTATAAAGCATCTGAGGACGTGCAAGAAGGTGGATCCATGGCAGTGTCCAACAAGGGTGTGGCAGAGGAATCCTAAAGTAACCACTGGATGATCCCTGGGCTTTCACTAGCCTTGACAGTGACATCTGGGGGAGGATGGACAGCTGCTGTATCAGACCTAATTCTTTTGGCCTTTTTCTTGGCAAAAGGCTCACCCTCACGATGGGAAGACTCTGCTAGAGTACCTTGAGCCAACAGCTTAAGATGCTGGTTTTCAAAGTAAATAGGTAAGGATGAGAGACAACTACATATGGTCTTGGGGACAAAAACTTGGCAGATAGAACACTGCATATGATCATGGGAAGCACATAAACAAAAAGAGACATTGGTCATGATGGTCTTTATGGGGAATCTGCTTCCCACACCGACATTTTCCCTGTCTGGATGACATGAACACAATCAATGCTAAAGAAAAAAAGATAAGGAGAAACCCCAATGGGGCACTTATTTGATAAAAAGGCTCAGTAACCAGCACAGAGGAAAGGCGTTCAGACAGATGTTCAATGATGGAGTTTGGAGTGGTGGCAAAGAAGTTCTGTGTGTGTATCCGTATGTCACCTTTACACCCCATGCCTTGCATGATGAGCATGCATGTAATGTACGCACTTCTAAGTGCTAAATAAAGGCTTTGGTATACTGGCTGGATGTTGGGCTATCCTTGGAAGGAGATCTCCAGTTAAGAATATTGTAACAGTGATATGAAAGGACATCTAAACAGCTGTGTTCTACGCACATTGCATGTGATCAATATACCAAGTTTTCAGTACTGAAGAAAACAGCAAAAAATGAGGTAAGTCAAAGTTGCAATTATTCCGTGTAATAAATCTACATAAAAGGTGAAAAAACAAAATGAATTGGGAGTGACAGACTGAAAACCACTTACATATATTTTAGATTTTTATAAAAAAAAGAATACTTTAACTGTGCATGCATTCCATCTGAAGAAGATACCAATAAAAAAGAAAGGTTTTTAAATAGCTTCCCTTAGAAGTTCTGAACAAATTTCCATGCTGTAGCTGTTGTAAGGTTTTGAAAAAGCAGAGTAACCTTAATAAAAGGTAATGTTGCTTTCAAATGTTCCTACTCCCTTAAAATACCTTTTACTCTTGAAAGGAATATGACACTAGATCCCTGCACCAAGATTACCAAAAACTTAGTGCAGAATCACTGCTAACAACCAAAAATACAAGCTTTTATTTAATATTTCATTTTTTCAAACCAACTAAGATGTTCAAGGCAAAAATGCCTTCTTTTAGGGGTATGCAGCTTGGAAGCATACCCCTGAATGTCTCAGTGGATGAATTCTGGACAAAGCCAAAAATAATGCAAGGACAAAGACCCAAAACAAGGGACAGATATTAAATATTGCTGTTATAAACTTCGAAATTTGCTAAAATATGTTTTCCAACAACATGAATTTTTCTGAAGGATATGAAGTCCGAAACCTACTATTTAGTATGCCATTATTTAGTGATCACAGTCTTCAATGATTAGCCAGAAAATCACAAATCTTATGAGGAACAGACTAAAAATATGAGGAAAAACCTGGGCATTCTGCAAAATTTTGGACAACTGAAAGATATGTTTGGGAGCACTGGCAGGTTAAGTAACTTATTCAGTCATCCCATACATGAATGGAGACTGAGCGAGACAAGTCTAACACAAAAATGTCTAATAAGCTCACAGCATTCACCACATATTTTGTAACTGGTTCTTTGCAGCTTCACTGACTGGCATGTCAAAAATGTATTTTCCAAATGCTTATAGTCCCCCCACCTTAAGAACTGCTGCAGTGTCACTGTGACATTCCATCGTGAAATGTGATTTTACGCATGCAGTGAAAAAAAGCAAAACAAAAGCAACACGGTTCACTCTTTTATGGTGATCAGGTGATGCTATGATTATGTTTAATAATTCTAGGAAAAATACTGATGTCTGCCTAACTTGCAGATGCATTTAATTTCATGGCTGCATGACAAAAGTTTGCAGCACCAATGTTCAGCAATAAAAAGTGTGAGCATTTATCTTCAAATTAATTGGAACATAGCCAAACATTAAAGCTGTAAAACAGGTACTATAACATTTCCACAGGGGGTTCACCCTCTCCCTCCACTTTTAGATGTTCTAAGACCGTTACATTACAGAATAAAGGGAATTCAAGGCACTGCGATCTTGGACCGAAAGAAAACTACACATCGGTGCTTGCACTTCTTGAGTGTCTAACACTAGTGTGCTGAGCATCTGTCTTGCTCTCTGTTTCATGAATAACTGCAATTAGCACTTCTAAGTGTGTGCAAATGAACCAAGAACCACAAGCCAAAAATAAACACTGGATTAAAGTCTTGCTAGTACAATTATGAATAGCAAATTTTGGCTGTACTAGCAAGATTTTAATCTAATGTGCGTTTTTGGCTTTGGTCAGATTCATGACTATAGGTTCATAGAATGATACCAGGCTACTGGGCGGAGCCCCTTATAAGCCTAGCCAAGAATTTCACCCATGTTTCCTCAAAGTCAGCACCTGTTTCCCCTGCCCAGCAGGGACACAGGTGGGATCCCAGGGGTGTATTTTCTGTTTCCATCCAGTCATCCAGGTTCCTCTTAAACAGGGCTAGAGAGGTACTCTGCTCGACAAGGAGTCTATTCCACAGATGAGGGGGTCTTTGGGACACAAATCTATCCCACAAGTTCTATTAATGTCACAGATTGGGTTAAGGCCTTGCGTGCGGGTTGTGCGAGTGGAGTTTGACTTGCGGATATGCAACAACTCCATCAAGGCTAGGTCTGAGATGGCACCTCTGAGCCGTCTGTATGAGACTGAGTAGAGAGACAAGGCTTTTAGCCTATCTGTATAGGACAGGTGTTTGAGAACCTGGATTTTCCTGGTCAGGAACCTCTGTGGTCTCTCCAGCTGCTGCATGTGCTTGGCAAGGTACATGCCGAAGGGGGCATTGTACTCAATAATAGGTCTGATGAGGAAGGAGTACAGGGATCATATGACCTCCTTGTTCCTGGATGAAATACCCTTATTTATGAGGTGGGCCATGTAGAAAGCCTTCCGTACAACAGAGGCAACGTGGTGGTCAAAAGTCAGGTAGCGATCAACCTGGTTGCCCAAGTCCCTCGCGACTGATTGCATGCTTAGTACGTTGTTATTAATGTGATAATTAGTAGGGATGCCATTTTCCCCAAAGGTGATAATCATGCATTTCTTGGCATTCAGCTTGACACCATGCCTCTGGCACCAGTCATTTGTTTGGTTAAGACCCTCTTGGAGGATGTTCACATCACTAAGGAAATTAAGATAGTGCCCATCTTGCAGTCATCTGCAAACCTGGTCAGCCACAGACTACTGGTTTTGGCTTGCACCTCAGAAAAGTATATCCCAAACAGTAGAGGCTTCAAGACCGATTCTTAGGGTACACCACTCGTTATGGGTCTACTACTAGAGGTGGCTTCCCCTATTTTGACTGAATGGGTTCTATCAGTGAGCCAGTTAGCTACTTATCTGGTAACATACGGGTTGATGCCTAGCTGGGAGAGTTTATCTATTATGCTTGAGTGGGGAATAGTTTCGAAAGCTTTGGCGAGGTCAAGATAGGTGGTGTGCACCGTGTCTTCCCCTTGACCATGGCTTTGGTGACTGTATCAAAGAAGTCGACCAAGTTTAACAGGCATAATCTCCCTTTGACAAAACCAAACTGTGTGGGGTCAAGCATTTAGAGGCTGCCAATGTCCTTGTTTATAAGGTCCATGATAATGTGTTCCATGGCCTTGAAGATCAGGCTAGTTAGGCTGATGGGCCTATAATTGCCTGGGTCAATGGATGCTCCACCTTTGTGTAGAGGGATGACAGTGGCTGTCCTCCATTCAGCTGGGACAAAGCCGGTGTTCAGACTTTGGTTGAACAGGGTGCCTAATGGAACTGAGAGCTCATGCCTAAGTTCATGTAGGATACAGCAAGAGATGTGATCGGTTCCCATTTTTTGCCTTTGAGAGGGCCTTAAAAGACTTGCTCCCTGGTGATTGGGGGTCAGGTGCTGGGGATGTCCTGGTTTAATGACTGGGGAACTTGGGGGGGGTGAAGTTCTCACTGAATCTGTCTGCCAGAAGGTTGGCTATATCTATGGCATTTGTGTATGTGGTGTTATTGACCACCAGTTCAGAGCAGATTTGGGTGTTACCTTTGAGACTGTGGACATATGTGAAGAAGGCCTTGTGACTGTTCTTAGTGGATGTGGCTAATTTGGACTCAAAGTTAGCCTTAGTGAATTTCACCAGTGACCTTATTTGTTTGTTCAGACAAAGGAGAGATTGCTTCCAACTTGGCACCAGCTCCTTCTTGGTCCTGGACTGCAATGTCTTCCTTTCATTATACAGTTTGTTTATTGCGGCTGTCCACCAGACAGTTTTACTCTTCCTTGTGGAAGATGATTTGGTCCTGTCAGGTACTGCTAAGTCCATACAGCTATGTAGGTGCTCATATAGTTTTTGGTGTAGGCTTGGACATGAGTGCTATTTCCAATTGAAGGGACGGTGGCTGTGAAGCTGCTTATATCTGCTCTGAGGAAATTGCAGTCAGCTTTGGAAAAGTTTTTTTGTTTGACCCTGACATGGGGGGGGGGGGTCAGGGGAGATGGTGACTTGAAAAGTGTTCACTTTATGGTCGGATCTTACCAAGGAGGATGACACTGTAGGGGTGCTACAGTGGCTGCTCATGTTGGTTAGGACCAGGTCCAGGATATTTTCACCTCTTGTAGGGGTGTCGACCAGCTAATCCACTGCACTGGCATTGATGAAGTTGAGGAATCTCTGAATGTTCATGTTTGGGCTACAATAGGTCTTCCACTCTATGGCTGGGTAGTTAAGGTCACCCCGGATCAGGATAGAGGGTCGAATACTGATGAATTCAAGTAAGTCAAAATAGGTGGAGTGGGCACCCAGAGTCATGGTTGGGGGAGTCTGTAGCTAGCTATCACTTGAATAGGTGTTTTGTCAACAGTTAATTGCACTTGGAGTATTCTCTTGTGCGTCATACCATTTGACCAGCTTGGAGGTGTGCATGTCATTGACAAATATTAAAACTCCACCTCCTTTGGGTCTGTAGCTCTCTATTTGGGGTCCGAAAGTATGGTAGGATGAGTTGCCTGGTAAGGCTGGGGTGCTCTCCACAGCTTTGAACCAGGTTTCAGTGACTGCACAAACATCAGCATCCACCAGGGTAAGGAATGCTTGCAATGACTGCAGTTTCATGCAGCATGACCTTTAAATTTCGTTTAGAAGAATTTTTCATGTTGGTAATTTTGTGCTCATGACTTTGCCTAAAAATGGCACTATGGGGAGGCAAGAGTCTTTGCCAGAAGCCTTGGAATGACAGCGGAAACTAAGCCAATTGTTAAAGTCAATCATTTTCTGTTTGTATTGAGGCATCATTCTGGGTGATGGTAGAATGCTGCTTAAGGTTAGGGACATACCTGCCTGGGACACATTCAGCGAGCTCAATCAAGTCTTTCTGCATACAGTCCAGAGAGGTATGTCTCAAGTTATTCACACCAGCATGGACTATGACAAAGTCATAACAGTACCTGTTAAGAGGTTTGAGTGCGTGGTGTGATATGGGGAATTCTAACACCTGACAAGCAACTTACATTGACTTTCTCCTTGACTAGCCTGGTGAGGGGCACATCTGTGTGTCTCATGATGGTCTCTCCAATCACTAGTATATGTTGGGTTTGTGGCTGGGAGATACAGACGTGTACTATGTATGATGCTTGGTGCTGTGGGTTTTGATGTGCATGTGAGTTTTTTTGCTTTGGAGGCCTCTTTTGTCTAGATGTGTTTTTGATATGAACTCCTGCATATGTAGGAGTGAGTTGTACAGATATGGGTGGTGTTAGAGGTGTGCTGTTCGTAGTGTTTGTGCAGACAACTGTCTCAGTGCCAGATGTACTGGCTTGTGACTGAGGCAGCAAGGATTCTAGATTCTTAATGTAATTGCATGTCTCACATATTGTGTTCCTTGGTGGTGGTAGTAGAGGGTTGTCTGTGTACATAAAGCATTTGCTACACTGTCTCAGGATGCCCATATCAACAAGACTAGCAGGAGAAACCACAGGAAATTGTCTGTCCATGGTTATCAGAATCTGTGGAAGACAGGTCAGGGATAGTAGAGTGGATACTATCTGAGGAGAGTACCTACAGGTATGAGTAGGGCTGGAGAAAGTCAATACAGTAGCTGCAGGTGAGGGCCTCACTTACACAGGAGTGTTGGTAGGAGAAAAAAATGCAACTGAGATACCTTGCAAAGGGTTAAAATAGCACAGTGTTGGTGTGTGATGGGTAAACAAGCACAAACCCATGCAAATGCTGGGTTTAAGTGCCACAAAAATGAAAGTAAAATAGAAACACTGGAATTGACCAATTAACCCTTGTCCCTGAGCTCTTAGGTCAACACCCTATACCAGACCAGTTCCAAGCAGTTCACTTACTCCCACTAAGTGCAGGCAGGCCCCGGACAACACAAGATGGTGTAGCAAGAAACGCAGGAATCACACAAACAGATCCTGATACAGCGAAATCTGTAACTAGACTATGCTAAAGATAATTAAACTCTGTTCACAGGTTCATAGAATGTTTCTAGGTTAACGGCCCTGGAGTCCTTACAAGCCTAGCCATATTTATCTCAGGTTGCCCCAGCTGTCAGTGGTTAGGTGAGTGAAGTTTGTAGAAGTAAGGTTCTATGGTAGTTAATACTGACTACTTCTGTCTATGAGGGACATGGGCACCACCCCAGGAGTGAATTTGCGGTCACCCGTCCTTTGATCTAGGTTGCGTTTGAAGAGAGTTGGGGGAGGAGGGCTCTGTTTCACATGAATTGGAAGCTTGTTCCAGAGAAGTAATCATCTCTGGGAGATGTAGCCATCTCTCCCAAGATGATGTGTTCATGTCACATGCTAGGTTAAGATCCCTTGAGTGACTGACCCTCGTGTAGTTTGATTTATAAATGTGTAGTATTTCCATCAGGGCCGGGCCGTCATCCCTGAGCAAGCTGTAGGTGACCGAACACTTTTTCAGGGCTTTCAGTCCTTTCACACAAGACTTGTTTTGTGTACCCTATAATTTCTTAGTGTGAAACCTCTGTGGTCTGTCCAACTGTTGCAGGTGTCTGGTGAGGTGCATGCAAAAAGGAGCATTGTACTCAATTATTGGTCTGATGAGTGCAGAGTATAATGGAATTATACCATCCTTAGATCTAGATGCAAAGCCTTTACTTATAAGATGTGCCACACAGAAGGAAGGATTTCCTTACTACTATGGATATGTGATGGTCAAAGTTCAGATTGCTATCAACCAAGTATCCAGATCACATACCACTGGGTCTATTCGTAGGGGGTGCTGTCGATATTGTAATTAGCAGGGATGTCAGCTTTCCCAAAGGGAATAATAATACATTTTCTTTGCCTTTAGCTTTAATCCGTGGCTTTGGTACCAATCATCTGTCCGAGTTAACACTGCCTATGATATATTAACATTGTTGGCGGACTCGATGATTGCTCCCAATTTGCAATCATTATAGAACTTTGTCAGCCACAGGCCATCCAAGTTTGTCTGGACTTCTGATAAGTAAATTCTGAACAGTAAGGGACCCAACACAAAACCCTGTGGTATGCCACTGATGACTGGTCTTTTGCTAGAGCTGAAGTCACCCACTTTGACAGTGTGTGTCCTACTGGTGAGCCAATTGGCTACCCATCTTGTAATGTGGGGGTTAATTTCCAATTGGGAGAGTTTGCTCTATAATACCGGAGTGGGGGATTGTGTCAAATGCCTTGACTAGGTCAAGACAGGCGTTATGCACCGTCTTTCCCTTGTCCAGGGCCATGGTGACTTTCTCAAAGAAGTCAACCATGTTTAACAGGCAAGATCTACTACTTTTAACACATCCAAACAGGGTTGGATCCAGAGTTTGTAGATTATCTATGTCCTGTTAATAACGTCCATAATGATTCTTCCATGGCCTTGCAGATAAGGCTAGTCAAGCTCATCATAGAATCATAGGAGATTATTAGGCTATTGACCCAGAGTTCATTTTAAGCCTAGCCTTTCATCCCAATGTACCACCATAGAAATGCTAGTCAGTACCAAAGATTGCGTTTAGTGATGACTGCCCATGTCCAGGAGGGTTGCGGGCTCTATCTCCAGTAAGAATTTATGGTGCCCCATCCACTCGTCCAGGTTCCTCTTGAACAGTGTCATAGAGGTGCTCTGTTTCACATGAACTGGTAGTCTGTCCAAAGATGCAGCAGTCACTGGGAGATAAATCTGTCCTTCCAGCATGTCCTATTGAAGTCGCAGGCCATATTTAGATCCCTAGAACAGGTAGCCCTAGTCCTGTTTGATTTATGGATATGCAGCAAGTTCATTAGTTCTGGGTCTTGGATTGCTCTGTAGGCCAGGCATAAATCCCCCTTAAAAAGTCTATACGATACAGAGTATAGTGACAGTGACTTTAGTAGGTCTGTGTAAGGCACATGCTGGAGTCCATTGATGTTCTTTGTTAGAAACCTCTGAGGTCTCTCTAGCTGCTGCAGGTGCTTGGTACTGTACATGCCACACGGGGAGTTATACTCAATTATGGGTTGGATAAATTCAGAGTACAGGTGGGGTTAGAACTCCTTTTGCTCTCAAGGCGATGCCTTTACTAATTAAGTGAGTTATGTAGAAAGCTTTCCTTACTAGAGTAGACACTCGGTGGTTGAAGTTAAGGTTGCAGTCAACTTGTGATGCCAGGTCCCTTACCACTTCAAGGGTACTTAGGGTATTGTTGTTGATTTGATAATGTGAGGGGACATTGCGCCAAAGGGAATGATGCATTTCTTTGCATTCAGTTTGACACCGTGACTAATACACTAGTCTTTGGTCTGTGTGAGACCCTCCTGGAGTATACTGATATCATATGGGGAGTCAGTGATTACACCTAGTTTGCAGTCATCTGCAACTTGGTCAGCCATAACCCCTTAGTTTTAATCTGAATTTCTGAGAAGTATATGCCAAACAGTAGGGGGCCCCAGCACTGACCCCTGTGGCACCTCACTAGTAAAAGGTCTACTGGTTGATGTGGAGTCACTCACTTTGATAGTGTGTGCCTGGTCTTTGAGCCAGCTGGCAGCCCATCTTATAACGAAGGGGTTTACATTCAGTTTGCCAAGTTTATTGGTAATGTCTGAATGTGGGATTGTGCCAAAAGCCTTTGCCAGTTCAAGCTATGCTGTGTGCACAGATTTGCCCTCATCAATGGCCTTGGTCACATTTTCAAAGAAATCCACCTGATTTAACAGGTAGGATCTGCCCTTCACAAAGCCAAACTGGGTAGGATCCAGGGATTGGCGGCCACCTACGTCTTTATTTATGAGCTCCATAATGATATATTCCATGGCCTTACAGATGAGGCTGGAAAGGCTTATGGATCTGTAATTCCCTGGATCTGTTGCTAGGCCACCTTTGTGGAAGGGAATAACTGTTGCTGTTCTCCATTCTGCAGTAACAAAGCCAGTGGTTAGGCTATGACTGAAAAGGGCACTTAGTATTGATGCTAGTTCATGTTTTAGCCTGTTTAGAAGACAGCCTGGGATGTCGCCTGATTCCATAGAGGCTGTGCATTTTGCCTTGGACAAGGTTTTAAGGACTTGCTCTTCAGATATATTGAGATAAAGGGAAGTTTGAGGGAAGGTTTGTTGTAAGCTAGGAGGGGCTAAGGGAGTGAAATTTTCACCAAACCTATCTACTAGCAGGTTTGCTATCTCTGTGGGGTCAGTGTGTGTGATACTGTTGGCCACTAGTTTTGCACATGCTTGGGTCCTACCCTTTAGGTTACATACATAGCTGTAAAAGGCCTTTTGGTTATCCTTGGCTGCACTTGCTAAGTTTCTCTCAAAGGACCCTCTTGGAGGATTTGGCAAATTGTCTTACTAGCCTGTTGGGGCTGAGAAGGGTGTTTTTCCATTGTTGGGGCCTTGCCTTTGTTTTCCTGGACAGCAACTTTTTGTGTTTATTGTAAAATTTGTTGATGTTGGCTGTCCACCATGGCAGCTTGTATTTACTTGGGACTCTGGTTTTGATGGTTTCTAGTAAGGCTGAGTTTATACTTTTTATACAAGTGATTGTACAGGTAAGCTTCAGCGTAGTTACTACTTCCTGCTTGGTGAGGGGCTTGGAATGCATTTATACGTTCACCTGGGAGGGTACAGTTTGCCTTGGTGAAGCTTTTTAGTCTGATTTCACTGTTTGTGAGGTCTGGTGTTGGTGCCAGCTCAAAGGCGACTAATTTGTGGTCAGTTTTAACTAACTACAGTCCAACAGTTGCTGCAGTGAATCTGTTTGACATGTTGGGAAGGACCAGATCCAGAATGTTTGTTCCTCCTTGTCGGAGTATGGACAATTTGATCCAGGGGATATGAATTAAAGTCGAGGAACTTTTGAGCTAGTGAGTTAGGGCTAGCGTAGGTTTCCCAGTTGATGGTGGGATAACTGAAATCCCCCATAACCAGTGTGTTTGGTAAAATTTGTATCATCTCCAGTTTGGTCAATTAGGCTTCGTCGGCATTGTGACTCATGGAGGGGGCTCTATAACTGGCTATGACTTGAATGGGGATGTTACTCACTGTAACCTGGACCTGGAGTAACTCCATGGAGTTGTCCAGTCTTACTAGATGGGAGGTGAATTTATCTCTAATAGAGATAAAAACACCACCTTCTTTGGTTTTCACATGTTCATTTTGTAGTCTAAAGGTGTGGAAGGCATTGTAGCCTTGCACAGAAGGGGTAACTGAGGCTATAAACCAGGCTTCTGTGACTGCAGACATCTACATCATCTAGTGATAGAAGTGTTTCCACAGAGTGCAGTTCTTGATTTAAGCTCCTAGCATGTAATTTGCAGGGTCAGATGATGTTCCCCCTTCTGTGTAGAGCAACTATTGTTGCTGTCCTCCATTCCGCCAGAACATAGACCGTTTTCAGGCTGTGGTTAAAAAGGGATCCAAGTGGGTCTGCTAGGTCATGTTTTAAGTTGTTTAAAAGGCAATCTGGGATGCTGTCTAGTCCACTTGATGCTGCGTTTCTGGCCCTGGAAAGCACCGAGATGACTTGCTCTCTTCAGATAATGGACTGAGTAATGGTGGCAGGTATACTTTGGGGGATGACTGCAGGGGACGGGGGGGGGGGGTGAAGTTTGCTCCAAATTTGTCAGCTAGCAGGTTGGTTATTACATCAGGGTGAGCATAGGTGATGCCATCCACAGACAGTTTAGCGCATAGCTGGGTGTTCCCTTTTAGATTGTGGACATAGCTAAAGAATGCCTTGTGATTATCCTTAGCTAGGGAGGCTGTTTTTATTTCATAATTAGCTTTGGAGGGCTTGACAAGATCTGTAATTTCTCTCTCAGTTTAATGAAGCGCTTTTCGTCTTGCACATGTGGCAAGACTTCATCAGAAACTGAACAAACTTCAACACAAGCAATATATACACACCCTTTTTGTCAAGACACTTCTAATTAAAATCTTGTGTCTTAAAGGCACATCCACATTATTGCTACTTAAAACATTTTTTAAAACAAATATGACTGACAATATTTTAGAACATCTCAACCCTTCCCTTCCTTCAGAATTTTTACCTGTAATGGTGATAGAAATATATATACAAACATACATATACTAACAATACCATATCCCAAATTATTGTGTTGACTCTCAAAATATAATATTACTAAGTTAACTAAGTTGTCAGAAACTTACATATCAGAGTCAAAAGAAGTCAGGTATCACAAATATGAATGCATTTTATAAAAATGCATACACACATTAACGTTTAAGATTTTTCATCTTCAGTATACTGTTTAAAGATATTGTCTCATTCAAACCCAGGTAAAACATTGCTCCAGTGTGTATTTGCCAACTTAACTCAAGTTGCTCAAGTAAAAGTGTAAGTTAAAAATATTAGTTTTAAAATCAAATTGAAGTACACTTGTCAGTTCAAGTTTGTGGTTTATGTAGCTCAGTGTCAATGCTGTGCAGCGTTTTACATAGGTAAAACAGACAGAAGGTTAAAAGAACGAGTATACGAACATCTATATAAAATAAAGTCCCTTAACAGAGAAAATGCACTGGCTAGACATATTATCTCCTATCCACAACATTCATTTTTGTTCAAATCAATTGATCCAATTGTTGATGATAGTCGGGGGGGCCTGCTTACACTTTTACTTGAGCAACTTGAGTTAAGTTGGCAAATACGCACTGGGGCAATGTTTTACCCGGGTTTGCAGAGACCTTATTTGTTAAATGAAATGAAACGTCACAATGTATGATCAGTAACATGCATGCAGAAATGTACAAAAATTGTATGTTTTTGCTGTGTGATGAGACTGATTTGGAAGCATTGTGAAGGCAGTCTCCCAGCACTGACATATGTGGATTTAAATAAAAGGAAATGTTTTGCACATCCGGAAGAGTTATTCTTGACTCAAGACTAAAAGGTAAAAAGAAGTTATGTACTCACTATAACATTCCATCTGTGTTGTCTGTCTTCATTCATTCTTGAAGAATGGGACTCTGTTCCGATCCTCGGAACTAGCTTGGCCGTTATACAGCTCACGCCAGCCAAAAAACTCTCAATCTAAAACTCTACCCATAATGCCCCTCTATCCATTACCTCAGACTGATTTTGTAGATCATGGCAAGAGGGTACACAGAAATTATAAGCAGAAGCAATGTCCAAGATAAAACTCCTATGGAAACCCAGGACAAGGGTTCGATCCCCTAGGAAATCTACAGGAGGGAGAAGGTGGATGGAATGTCAAGAATGAATGAAGATCGACAACACAGATGGAACGTTATGGTGACTACATAACTTCTTTATC
This sequence comes from Protopterus annectens, assembly GCF_019279795.1. Classification (NCBI taxonomy): domain Eukaryota; kingdom Metazoa; phylum Chordata; order Ceratodontiformes; family Protopteridae; genus Protopterus; species Protopterus annectens. Next base: position 756,646,829 of record NC_056725.1, on the reverse strand, counting down.
TGATGTTGTCAATCTTCATTCATTCTTGATGAATGGGACAGAGTCCTCAGCTGCTTCAGTCCCTGCATGGCCTTATGGAAGTATGTTCCTGGGAACCATACAGCCAAAGGATGCTCTTCTCCTGGAGATCATACCCAATTTGTAATGAGTGAGAAAGGTATGAGGCGTAGCCCAAGTTGCAGCTGCACAAATTTCGTCCATAGCAGCTTTTGAATGAAAGACTACTGATCTGGCAACTGATTTGGTTGAATGCGCTTTAACAGGTGCAGGTAACTTTCAGTTGTTATGTGCATAAATAAAGGTAACACAATCTCTCAGCCATTTTGATAAGGCCACTTTTGATACAGCTTGCCCACCATTGGACCAGAAAAGGAAATGAACAGTTAATCTGATTTCCTGGACTCTCTAATCCTGTTCAGGTAAAAACATAGTTGCCTATGTATGTCCAGTAGGTGTAAGCAATATTCACCTTTGTTGAGAAACTTGGGGTAGAAAACTGGTAACTCAATAGTTTGGTTAATACTGGATTCACAGACTTTGGAAGAAAGGAAAGGTTAGTTCTTAATGACACTCGGTCTTCATGAAAAATGATATACAGGGGTTCTGCACATAATGCCTGGATCTCAGAGACTATTTTGGCGGAAGTGATGGCTACTAGAAAAAGTTTTTCAGGAAAGGAATCTGAGATAGCAAGTGGCCGCTGGTTCAAAGGGAGGTAGTGCTAAAGATTGAAAAAACAAGGTTAGATCCTATGGAGCCAAGGGATCTTTGAATGGAGGTTTTAGGCGTAAAGCACCTTTAAGAATGACCTTGCATAGGTGATGGGAAATTAAAGAATGATCACTGTATCAGTTGTGAAAATTAGAAATGGCTGCTAATTGAACTCTAGTGATGGAAGCAGAAGCTCCTTTATCAAAAAGGGCGGTTGAAAATTCCAAACCTTTTTTAACAGCTACTGAAAAAGGAACCAGATTGTTTTCAGAGGCCCAAATTGAAAATCTCTTCCATTTACTGGAATAGAGTCTCCTGGTGGAAGGCCTGTAGGAGGCCAGAAGAATCTTTTGTACTGGGGAAGTTATATTATTCTGCCTGGCGACTAACGGAATTAGAGGAACCAAGCTGTGAGCTTGAGAGAGTGTAGAATGAGATGCACCAATCCCTGCAGGTGAGACAGCAGGTCTGGAATTGGGTCTAGAATCCACAGATGGTGAATCAAGTGAGGCCACAGAAAGGGGAACCAAATTTGTCTGGGCCAGAAGCTGGCAATAAGAATCATTTTCCTTCGCAACCTTTGGGCTTTCTTTACGAAGAGGGGTATGAGGCAAAATGGGGGAAGGCATAAAGAAGACCAGAGGACCAATCGAGAAGAAAAGCGTCTCTCGGGGACTGCCCTGAGGGGGGATTAGGGCAAAATAGCTGTGCAACTTATTGGTTGGCGAGGCAAAGAGACTGCAGCAAGGCTGGCCCCATCAGCAAAAGATTTCCTTTGCCACTTGGGATTGAGAGACCACTCGTGAGGCAGTGGCATGTGTCTGCTCAGCTCATCTGCTACATCGTTGAAACTCCCTGGGATAAGCACTGTCACAAGAAAGCGTCTGGAAGGTATTGCTCACGGCCACACACTGACAACTTCCCAACAAAGAGTAGGATTTGGTTCCACCCTGTTTGCTGATGTATCAAAACAGTGATGTTGGCTGACTGGATCGCAACTGTTCCCAGAGGAAGAGCAGATTGAAATGCTTGCAGTGCTAGGAGCACTGCTCATCTCCAGGATACTGATGTGCAAGTTGGTCTCTTGTGTAAACCACACCCCTTGGACTGTTCTTTCTAGACAATACCCCCCAACCCCATCTGAGAGCTGTCCATGGTCATTCTATGGCCTTGGGTTGCTGGGGAACAAAGGGACAGCCCATTAGGATTTCTTCTGACTGCATCCACCAGGATATATCCTTTTTGTAATGTCCTGTTACCAAAATCAGGTGAGTCATCAGATGAGACAGATTGGACCATTGGGAGGCCAGAAGCTATTGAAGTATCCTCATGTGAAATCTCGCCAAGGGAACCAGAGTGCACTGAGTCTTCCCCTGACTGCTTCCACAGGTAAGCAATTGGGCCTCCTTTCAGAAGCACTGATAGGGTTGTCCAGAGAAAGAGTCTCTGGAACCCTGGTTTCATGGGCCTCCTCTGAGTCATGGTTTGCATCTTCCATTTGAGCTTCCCCCTCTGCCTGAGGGGAGCTGCCTCCTCATGTGTCCTGGAAAGGCCCCCTGGGACTTTTTGAACCACATCTTCCCACTTCTCTGATTCCTGGAGTAGGATTGCTGAGGAGTAGAAAAATAAGTGCCCAGAGCAGACAGGGTCTTTCCAACCTTCTGACACCTGTCTAGTGTGTCCTTCACCTTGGGGCTGAACAAAGATGATCTGTCAAAAGGAACATTGAATAAAGAAGACTTGAAGGGCTCCGCGAATTCACACAAGCATGTCCAGGCTTGGTGCCTTATGAAAATGCCAGAACCTGCTGCTCTTGTTGTGCCTTCAGCTTTGTGTGCAATATGGACTAGTTTGATATAGACTCCAGGGTGGCTAACTAAGAGACGAGCTTGTCAGACACTACTCCTGCGAGAGTATCTGATAATTCCTTAATCAGATCTCCCTGGAGCCTAGTAAAACGTGCCATGAAGTTCAAAGATCTGAGTGCAAAGTTCAATGAAGCATAGGTCTGCTTTCCAAATCTGTCCATTGTCTTAGACTCCTGGTTAGGAGGATGGACAGCAGAACGCTCATCGGCGAGTTCTTTCTTGGTGGCAGCTGCCACCACCATGACATCTACTGCTAAACTCTTGGCTCAATATTGGTGGTCTTCAGGAGCTGATAAAATTGTATTCAGTCTCTGAGGAATAGGCTCTATGGAATCCAGGGCCTTTCAAGCCCACTGGGTAATAAGCTTAATAAGATCGTCAGAGGGTGGAGTCACCCAGGAATTAGATGGTCGAGCATCAAACGCTTGCAAGTACATGGATTTCTCTGAGGTGGGGTCTTGGGGCTTCCAGTTACCGCTCTGCTTGAGAGATCTCTACGATGTCTCCAAAGAAGACATCTTCAGGGGGTGAACAGGGGGAACCTTTCCCTTCATCGAAATCCGTGCCCTCTGTGAAAGATCCTTCTGGGGAATCTAGGTGCTTCATCTTGCAAGTCTTCTTACAGGGGGGGTTCCTCAGTGGGGATCTTTAAGGAAGACTCCAAAGAAGAGTGTCCCTGTACAGGGGTAACTTGAAGCATCGGTGCTCGCTGTCCTGTCGTGGAAATTGGTGTCAGCTCTGGACCAGAAGATATGGTAATGTGACACTCCGATGCAGGAAGAACCAGCTGAGAGCCTGCAGACGCTAAAGCTCTCTCCATAACCTGGAAGGAAGGACTGACCCCCCCCCCCCGAGAGGAGTGGGAACTTGAAACCAAGAAAGATCACCTCTGAACCAGGGTCACACCCTGTCTCAAGTGTCTGCCCTCCGAAGCAGGGGCTGAAGAAGGATCGACAACTGACAAAGTCCTGAGAGACAAGGCTGTCTCCGCATAAAAAGCAGGAGCCAATCAGACACCCTTGGAACTGGCAGTGGAGTCTCAGCCCCGAGAATCTGCTGGTTCTGAGGAGGGAACCGAAGACGTCAGAGCAACATCCAGTGGCAAGGTAGGGATGCCTAACAGCACTGGAACAGCTGGTACTGGAGGGGGATAGAAGTGCTAGGCTCCAAAGCTCCAGTGGAAGTCAGAGGAGGAGACAGTGGAGTCCTTGGAGAATATACCCCAACTCCAGGAGGGGGAGCCACCTGAGAATGGGCTGGAATACCTCTGACTGCCAACAGCCGATCCACCAATCTCACAATGTCCACCTTGGAGAGACTTCTGGAGGATCAAATGGACAATCCTGAAGGGGACTCTGGTAATTCCAGAAAGGGAATGGGCAACTGGCCTGCAAAAGGGTCTATGCAAGGTGAATACCTCGTCCTGGGGAAAAGATTTGGATCTGGTTTTGGCACAGAGAGGGTGGGCAGAGCCTCCTGAGACACCATTGGAGAAGTCGGCACTGAGACAGAAATTAAAATGGCAGTGCCAATGCTGGTGCCGAAGGCACTAAAGTGGCAGTAATCGGTGCAGAGAATTCTTTTTCTGTACCTTTGCTTGTGGTTCTGTGGAGGTAGTCAGAACCGTAGCCTTATGTTTTTGTGCCACTGGTGCCATGTGGGACGCAGGTACCGAGTGATTTTTCTTTTTGAGAGGGTCTGATTTGGGGGGCATCAGACTTGGACAAATCTTCACTAAAGGAAGAAGTTTTTATCAAGCCCTTCAAAATGAGCTTATTCCAACATTCAACCAAGGCCTGGTTACTACACGCCTGGCAGATGTCACAATTTTCATCAAGATCAGAAACTCTTAGGCAATACATACGAAAGATGCCCATCGGAATTGGGCATCTTTCTTCCAGTCTTGGTACTGTTTAAATCCTGAATTGCCTGTATGCTTTTCTGACATTTTAAAAGAGGTAACAAACTACAGTAACAACTAAACACACCAACACACACACAAAGGACAGGAGAAAATTCTACCAAAGATGGTAGAGGAGAGATACCAAAAGAGTATAAGAGAAGAAAGAAGGAAATAACAATGATGGTATTAACAATTACCACTGTAAGAAAGGAGGGAGAGGGTTTACAACAATGGTAACTGAGATTACCAGAGGTATGGGGTAGAGTATCCAAACACATATAGCTGACAAATATAAGATATAATCAAGAAAATATAAAGATATATAAGTATATCTCTAAAGGTAGCAAAAAAAACAAGAAGATACAAGAAATTTTAAGACTTAGCTGAGAGCAACCGCTGACGCATTTTGATAACAGAGCGGCAAACAAGATCTGAAGTAGTGGAGAGAGGATTATGGGTAGAGTCTTAGCTCGAGAGTTTTTTGGCTGGTGCTAGCTGTATAACGGCTGAGCCGGTTCCAAGGATCGGAACAGAATCTCATTCGTCAAGAATGAACGAAGACTGACATCAGATTTAATGTTACTTATGTACATTTTGAAATCACTCTATCAAGGCATTTGCATGAAGAAAGTCCAAGAACCTCTGAGTCAGCATGTTTGTGGTCATGTACATTTCTGAATCGATGGTAGGATAATTAAAATCACCCATGAGTAAGGTTTTGGGTTGTATGTTAAATGACTCCAGTAAGTCCAGGTATGTGGTATGCTTTTCCTGTTTCATGGTGGGAAACCTTTAGCTAGCCATAATGTGGTAGGGGGCTTTGTCTACAGTTAATTGGACATGCAGTAGCTCAATACAATCAGACTGCTTGACCAGTTTAGAGGTGTACTTATCCTTAATGAAGATGGATACACCTCCTCCTTTGGTTCTTTCATGCTCAGTTTGTGGTACAAATGTATAAAAGGCATTGTAGCAATGCATGGCCGTGGTGCATTCTGCACCTTTGAACCACGTCTCAGTGACTGCACAGATGTCAGCATCTTTCAAAAGTAAGAAGTGCTTTCAGGGAGTGCATTTTCTTGTTTTGACTCCTAGTATTAAGCAAAAGTACCTAGAGTTTATCTAGAGAAAATTTTATTATGTTGGGAGGTTGGTTATTTTGACACTGCCAAAAAAGGCACAATAGAGTGGCTAATGCCTTTGCCAGTATCCAATAGCCTAGAGGAAACAGGTGCAGACCATCTTTGGCAAAGCAGCGTGGCCTGTCAACTATGTCTTCCCAGGCTGACATATAGTGGATCCCCTTGGACTGACAAAGTCAATCATTTTATAGTTTGTATTGTGGTTTCACCCTTGGAGAAGGTAGAATCTGCTTAAGACTAGGATTACACCTGCCTGTGAAACAATCTGAGAACTTGGCCATGTATCTCTTCATATAGTCCAGTGAGATACATCTCAAGACATTCATCTCCATATGGACTATGACAGTGTTGTCGTTGTGGTATCTGTGGTTGAGCAACTTGTGTGTTTGAGTGACTTGATGGATCCTGGCACCTGACAGCCAGCTAATTGTAACCCACTCCTTATCTAGCCTGGTGAGGGGAATATCTGTGTGTCTCACAATGGATTCACCTATATCCAATACTTTAGGTTCTGTGGCATTACCCCTTATAGGCTTATTTGTTGAGATGTGTGTGTTATTATGTGGTGGTGGTGTTTTTTGCATTAGCATTGCAGGCTTGTTGAAGAAGGTGAGGTGCCTTCACAGCCCCCTTCAATGACTGACTGAGGTGGTGGCACAGGTCCCTATTGAGACCCGTTCAGAGTCTGATATTCAGGTCCCTCTACTTCCTTACAAGCCGAAGGACATAGCTCATTGGTTCGGTCCGGAACCGCTTTGCAGACTCCACTTCCGATGACCACTCTAAAACAGATGATGGCTCCTCACGTCATCACTAGATCTCCTTGGCCTACCATTTGCAAGATTTGGTAGTTCATTCAGGTGCTAGTGTAGAGTTCAGCCCTAGGCCAAGACCTAAGGCAGTTCACAAAAAAAGCTGTTCCCACTTTACATCAGCCTAGGCCTACCAGCTCCCTCTCACAGGCTTACCAACAAGACCTAGTGAGGTTGACTGAGGGTTTAATTTCCTTGGTCAAATTCACACACCTCCATCTCCCTGAAACATCCCTTGGTAAAAGAAAGAGGGATACCCCACCCCAGGAATTTTCTGATTCTTTTGACTTGGAGGATGATTTAGGTCAGGATGAATCCACCCTTGAGGAGGGTGCATCCATTGATTCCTATGTGGATTCTGACTCTGAGGAGAACCTTGCCACAGCCTTCCTCAAGGATACTTCCTTTGGGGAGACATTGCATATGCCCAATCCAAGAAGAGGATTAGAGAATTTCTTAATCTCCCTGAGCATAAACTCCTTGCCATTCCCCATGTCATAGAGGTGGTAGATGATGTCTTCCTAGATTCTTCTTTGCAGCCAGACTGTCTGCCCCTGCTTCTTGAACGCCTGACATATTTTACAGGGTTCTAGATTCTCACAAACACCTTTTTAAGAAATGTGTGGCAGATCCTGAAGTGGTGACTCCAGGCCCTAAGGGAGCAAAAGTTATCTCTTCCAAAAACTCTTTGCCTGCAGACAATGAAAGAAGAGCTTTAGACAGGTTTGAAAAGAAAATCTACACCTCTGCTACCCTTGTTATGAGGGCTTTGAGCCTCCAGTTTCACATAGTCAAGCATCAGGAAATTCTTCTTGACCAGATGGAACAAAAACTAATGGGGATTGAAAATAAGGCCTTCTCAAAGGAGTTAATGGATCTATGCAACTCCTGATCTCAGGTGGCTAAGCATTCTCTGCACTGCAGCTATGATACCTTGGAAACCTCCAGCAGGGCAGCCATCACAAGATTGGTCATTAGAAGAGGTGCCTGGCTGAGGGGAGCAGTTCCTTCCTGAGCATGTCAAATCCAGTTTCCTAGATGCTCCTCCTTAGACAAAGATTTTCTTTCCTGCCATAAAGCTGAATTTGTCCTTAAGAAAATGGAGGCTAAGGCCAAGTCCATGCAAACTGCCAAGAACGTCTTTCACGTCCAACCACCTCAATTCAATTGGAATTACCCTACTAGATATTGATCCTTTACAGTCCCCCAGTCTAAGCATAGACTTCACAGGGAAAGGAGCAAGAGGCAGCACCAGTGGCCAAGACAGTGGCAATCTGACCCCATTAGGCCTTTAGGATAATGTCCCCAGGCATCTAGCAGAGAGCAATCATGACTCTTGCATGGCATTCCCTTCACCCTCCCCTCCCAATGCTGCAGGGCAGAATATCACTTTTCTACAAGAATGTGACTCTCATTAATGGAGCTCTATCAGTCCTAAATATCATTCATAAACGAAACCAAAAAACTCGTAAAAACACACACTCCACGGCCACAGACTGCTGAAATAAAGGCTCGAATAGGACTATCAATGTTTAAAATTTATTGAGATTAGCGCTTTCGGAAAAAACGTTTTTCCTTCATCAGACAAATAAAAAATGAGATGCATACATTTAAATAGTCCCCTTAATTAATGTTATTAATTATCAATCAAGAATTAAAGTCATACATATATATATATATATATATATATATATATATATATATATATATATATATATATATATTAAATGACTGTTATATTAACAGTACACCATATTATCAAACAACCCACTTGTAAAAAACATGAATAAAAATAAAATATGTTATATGTGTATAAATAGACATTCATTCATTCATAAAAACTTCATATATATACTATCTATAAATATATAAACAAACCATAATATAATTATGAACTAAAATCCCTATATCCACTAATAAAAAGCTAATTTTATACATCTAGAAATAATCATGTTAATATTAATATACATCATGGCTCATTCGTTATCTTTTCAACGCTAATAATTTTAAAACACATTTGATAGAAATAAACTCATTGAGCCCTGGGTAACAATAAACCATGGTCCTAACTTGCCAAAACAATTCTTCAAGCTCTAAAGATATTTGCCATGGGCCTCCCTTTGGATCTTTTTTAACTTGTTTTAATACAGAAAATTTAAAATGGTAGTCAGGATAAAGCTGTATATGTCTAGCTAAAGCATTATTACAGTCCTTCTTATTGATGGCATACATATGTTCATATATACGTTGCCTAATCTTCCTCTCAGTCTTGCCTATATGATATGCAGGACATTCTTGGCAATTAGCAACATAAACCACTTGTTTTGAATCACAAGAAAACCTACCATTGAGTTTATAAAAAACATCCTTGATTTTAAACTGATAGGCTAAATTAAGATGCCTGCATTGTTGGCATGTCCCACATTTAAACATGCCTTTATTCTTCGTGATGTAAATATCATTCAAAAATATTATAAACTCAAGTTCAAACAACCCTTGATTCTTTCAGGCTTCCCAGGCATTCCTTCAAACCAAGAGACAGAGGCCTTAATCAAAACAAAGCTTCTGTGCGGTCAAGGCTCTGTGGAACCTGTACCAAAATCCTTACAAGGAAAAGGCTTTTACTGCAGACTTTTCCTGGTTCACAGAAAAGAAGGTGCCTGGAGGCCAACTCTAGACCTGTCAAGCCTTAACAGAATCTTTCTTACTGGTCCCAACATTCAAAATACTAACTCTGCAAAAGCAACTCCCCATGATTACCCCCTAATGCCTTCATGGTAATCTAAAAGATGCATACCTACATATCTCAATAGAGCAATCACACAGAAGGCTTTTACACTTCAGAGCAGGTGTGAGGCAATATCATTTCTATGCTCTGCCCTTTGGCTTATCTACTGCACCCAGGGCCTTCACAAAATGCCTAGCCCCCTGTGGTAGCCTTTTGCAGGACAAAGGGAATTCAGGTTTATCCTTACTTAAATGACTGCCTCATTCAGGCAGCAAGTGTAGAAAAACTCAAAGCAGACGTGCATTATACCAAAAGCTTACTAATTTTGGTGGGGTTCACCATCGGTACCCAAAAATCTCACCAGCAGGATTGTTTCTAGGAGTCTTACTGGACTCAGCACTTCAGAAGGCTTTCCTTCCCTTGGATAAGGCTACCTTTCTAAACCTTTACTTCAGAAATTGTCTTGGACAGGGAATACCTCACAGCCAGAGAGTATCTCAGGGCCTTTGGGATACATGGCCTCTTTCATTCTCATGATCCCCCTGACCAGACTGCATATAAGAAATCTGCAGTGGTAAATCAAAAATGTGTGGTGCCAACATTCGCAGTCACCTTCAGACTAATACTGCCTCCTTGTCTTAGGAAAGAGTTTGCCTAGTGGGCCCAAGCATGCTTCCTCAATGTGGGCCTACCCATCAAGTTTATCCTTGAGGACCAAACTCTGACAATAGATGCATCAGAAATAGCCTGGGGGCCCACTTCAGCAACCTCCAGACTCCTGTTCCTCCCTGGGACCTCAGTTTCATTCTGGAGAAGCTTACCTTTTCACCATTTGAACGAGTGGCTTCCACTGTCAGAAGAGTGTCAGAACTTCAGGCCGTTGTATATGTGGAACCTTTCATTTTCCATCCGGATAGAGCATCTCTCAGGACCAGCCCTTCCTTTATGCCCAAGGTGGTGACAGACTTCTTTAAACCAAACCATAAACTTAACCTACATTCTTTCCTAACCCTCAGAACAGGGAAGAAAGGATCCTCCATTTTTTGGATGTGCATAGGCAACTGCAGTACTACTTGACAGAAACAAGAATGTCAGGAAATCAGACCAAAATTTTTGTGGGCTTTGGCAGTAGCTCTGAGGGGAGACCAGTTTCAAAACAAACTGTTTCCAAATGGATCTTCCACTGTATCTTATTTTGCTACAGCGATTATGGTAAGAAGCCTCCTGATACTGTGAGAACACATTCCACTAGAACTACTGCTAACCTTACTGCTTTTCTTAAAGGGGTGGTCACCAAGGACATTTTGGAAGCAGCTACTCTGTCCTAAGTGCTTCACCAAACATTACTATCTTCATACCTTTTCCAAATCCAGAGCAGGAGTTGCCACTGCCATTTTTCAGGATATCCTTACCTCTCCTTAACCCTTCATCAACCCGCCTTTTCAGCTTTGGGAATGATCCCACAAGTCCAGACTGCAACAGTGAGACATAAAGAACATAGTACACTTGTGTACACGTACCATAAATGTAGATGTTCAAGTGTATTCACTGTTGCAGTATTCTTTTCCTCCTTCCCCTCTGCGGGATACCTTATCACAAGAAATCAATGATTTGACTTCCCATCTGATGAGCATGTTTAAAGGAGAGGAGTTTGAGCAGCTACTGGATGACTTATTACTTAATGTCTCTCTTTATGACAGAAAATTAGAGAAAGAGAAGACTAAGAAGCTCCGCAGGGATTTTGCGGACTTCCGCGATGGTAATGTGTTCTCCTGGCTGAGGTATACTCAGCTGAATGCCCCTACAGGAAGTAAGTCGTTAAATCAACGTACTGCAACTGTGACACCCAGAGCCGTTAATGGAGTAGCTGGTGATGCACAACAAGCTGTAGACTGTGTTAATGATCAGAATCTTGTTGTGGGAAAGGGTGATGTCAGCCTTCATCAAAAAACACCTGCGACTAAACATGTAAGTACGGAGAGGTCGCGAGTGGATTTAAAGGCACTGAATGAACCTTTGGATGTATCTGGAGCTTTTACAACCATCGAACGCACTGCTCATTCTGACTGTATCTCTATAGGTGGTCATTCACCTAATAGAACTGTAAGTACTGATGCTTTGCCTGCTGTGGCCAAGGCTAGTACTGTATTTAAAGCTCACTCAGATCAGGACAAATCTGATGAGTATTCATCTGTTAATGTATCTTTAGCCTCTGTAAGTGAAGGAACAGGTGTGGGCTTGTCTGTTGCTACTAGTTTACAAGCTGTTAGCAGTTCAGATGTAGTCTCTTTATCTGTGGTTGATGTAAGTGACGGTGTTGATGTACATCTATCTAATGATTCTGTATTATGTGATTCAGGCTGTGCTCTAGATGTGGTTAATACGAAGAGTTTAGACTTTGTAGTTAGACCTAAAATTCCTAGTATTTTTTTGGACAAGAGCTCTGTCCCTAATAAGAATATTAACTCAAAGTCTGTGTTTTTTTTTATGGAAAAAGCACTACCTATCAGGCAGGACAAACGTATAGGGAGGTCAAGGAGTCACAAAAGGAGAGGCAGGATGCAATCAGACCCTCCGTCTTACTCCAAAGCCCCAATAACATGCAGTCAGAAGTGAATAATTTGGTTTTTAACTTGTCGTCTAGTGAGCTCACAATAGAACAGCTAGCTGTGTTGAACAAAGGTCTTTCTTTTATACCTGCCATGAAAATGGACCTTGTGAAGATGATTTTTAGATCTTAAAGTGTTTGCCAGGAATATTATGATGAAGACTATCTTTTCAGGTAGTGTTACTAGAGTCTGCAGCACTTTTAAGAAACCCAACATGTTCACACCAGTTAACTCTCCAGCTATGAAGTCTTTTGGTAAGTTAGGTGAGGATGACATAAGAAGGTCCTTTAGTGACAAAAATAATAAAAGTTTTTTTTTAATCTAACACCTAATGAGCAAGAGGCACTGAATCAATTGGTTAGAGCAGAGCATCTAGTTATTATACCAGCAGACAAAGGAGGCAGAGTTGTAGTGCTGGATAAGTCTATCTGGACAAAATGCATGATATGTTGTATGACAATACATTGTATGTGTTATTGCAGAAATTTCAAGTTAATGGTATAATTAACAGGCTGAATTTCTTTTTGCATGACTTAATAATGACAGAGCAGATAGACTATTCTCTCTACACTCATTTTTCTGTAGAGCACCCCACTATACCACAGATCTATGGAGTGCCAAAAGTGCACAAAGACACCAAGGATCTCCCTATCACCCCATAGTTTCAGGAAGGGGATGGCTCACTGAGCCAATGTCGATGTATGTCGACAAACAACTGAGAGGTATACTGGATAAAGTTGATACAGTTTTGAGAGATAGTAAACAGTTTCTACAGCATTTATACAACTGGGCTAGGGATAGATCTAGTAATGACATCAAAAGAATGTTGTTTGTTACTCTAGATGTGAAATCACTGTTTACTGTGATACCCAATGAGGATGGGACCGAGCGGGTTAGGCGATTCTTGATTAAAGAAGGTGGCTTCTCTAACTCTGAGGTTAGCATGATCTGTGATCTGCTAGACCTGATCCTAGAGAATAATTTGTTTCTCTGAGTCAGAATACTTTCTATAAGTTGTAGGGGTAGCAATGGGCACAGCGTGTGCCAACACATATGCAAACTTAGTTTTTGCCAGTTGGGAGCTAGAATGTGTCTTCAGTAAAGATCTATATAAAACAAGTTATGTTTTATAAACGATTTGTGGATGACATCTTTTTTTGTCTGGGATGACTACAGATGAGGTTCAAGCCTTTGTGGACATGTTAGATACTTCAACTAATTATTTGTCTTTTTCTCTGCCCTACTCTGTTGACATTACTGACTTTTTAGACATTACTGTGAACAAAGACAGGTTAGGTAACATGTCCACTAAAATGTATAGGAAGCCATGCAGGAAAAATAACATCTTACATCGTTCTAGTATGCATCCATCCCAAGTTACTAGGAACGTGGTTAAAAATCAGGTTTTAGGTGCATGAGATTGCATAATAATGCTGACTCTTTAGAGCAAGCTTTAAGAGTGCTAAAGGCAGATCTACTGAAGAGGGGCTATAAGGGCAGTGAGATAGATAAGGAAATTAGAGAACTGACTACATTGGCTGGTGTTAAAGTAAAACCCTACTTCTCTGACAGCTCAAGTATAGTGAGGGACACAGAGGCTAACAGCACCAAGGGTGTAAATAGGGTCTGTCTGACCTAGTCAGCAGAGGTTAATAAAGTGTGTGAAATCATAAAGAAAAATTGGTCCATCCTGATGACTGACCCCTCTGTTAGTGAGCATATAGAACCAGGTCCTACGTTTTGCTTTAAAAATATCAAGAACTTAAAACAGCGACTCTGTTATAAGCATACCGAACCATATAGGCACCTCACCTCCCAGCATAACTGTACTCATGCATGCCAGTCCTGTAAGGCATGCAGTTATATATGGTCTACACATTTGATTATGCATCCATTAAGCATGGAACCTATGCATCTGTCGTTTTATGCAGACTGTTGTATGAAAAATTTGGTCTATATGGCTAAGTGTAATGTATGTGATTCATACTATATAGGGAAGACAAATTGTATGTTTAAGGATAGAATTCTGCAGCATCAGAGTGATATACGAAATAATAAACTAACAAATGGCATTTTCGAAACATACATCTGAAGCTGGTATGAGTCACAGCTTTAAGTTCTTGGTACTACAGAAATTAAATGAAAGTTTAAGGGAAGGGTATTTGAGCAAGGAGAATGAACTTGCTGAGTTAAAATGGATTGTCAACTTTAAAGCTCATGTGCCACCTGGTTTGAATAGTGCTGTTGCTTTAAAGCCTCTACTAAAGAAGAGAGGCTTAGTACACTGATAAGTGTTAACACCTAACAATTTTAATTGCTTTTAATTAATTGGAAGCTTTTTGTATTTAAAGGCCTGTTTTCTTATATTGTTTGTTAAGGTCTGAAGAAGTCAGCAATAGTGAAAGCGCTTACCTGTTTTCATTTGTTTTTTTTTGGCTTTTTCAGCATTGGGCATCTTTTCGTTTGGTGAACTTTGTTTTTGGATATCCTAGATTCCACTACGCTCTCTTGCTGCAGTCACACATTTTATATTACACACACACATATGTATATATATATATATATATATATTTTTTTTTATATATATATATATATATGATCTACTACTTTACAACGAATTGTCACTTAACCGAAAATGAAAAGTAGAACCCCATTTCAAAGAAAGTGCACTTTCGCTTAAGTCTAGGTGCCTGATCGCCTCACAAATAAATAAATATAACAAAAACATGCTGTGCCACCCACATCCCCCCTACTTAAATATACCAACTCTGAGATCACACTACAGCGAGGGAAAGGGAATATTCCCATTCCGCGCTGTATTGTGATTTCCATAGTCAGTTTTTGAAGTTCCAGTACTTTGAACAAGTGGGTTTGTACAAGTGAAGTTCGAAGTACTGAAACTTCGATCAAAAACAGTAGACCCATATACGGGTCTAGGACACATGCTCGACTAGCATATGTCCAAATCACAAAACATTGAACACACATACACAAAAGCGCTTAACATCAAAAAGCGCTTCCATGTACGTGTAGTTCAAAAAAAAAATTTACGTTTCTGCACAACCCCCCTACTTTATTCTTACTCCGAAATCGCACTACAGTGGGGAAAAGGTAATTTTCCCTTAACCCACACTGTAGTCCGATCTACGAAACAGGCACACATTCACAGAAGCGCTTGTCACTGTTAAGCTCTTTCGTGTATGTGTGTTCGATGTTTTGTGATTCAGACATATGCTAGTTGAGCATGTGTCTGGATCCCAGATATACATATATATATATATATATATATATATATATATAAATAAAATGTATATGTGAACACTACATAATTTCGAAAGTTTGAGATACCGAATTTCAAACTTTCAAGACCATATAGCCAAAACCCCAAACTACTGAAAGACCAGAAGCGCGAATTTCAAAATCCCGACTATTGTGAGTTTGAAATTCGTGCTTCTGGGGTTGCGGTATGGTGGAAGGTCAGGTAAGTATTTCTGTTTAACTGTGTTGGTTAGAGATTTAGTGTGTGTTGTGTAGTGCGACCTTGGAGTTAGAATATTTAAGTAGGGAGGTGTGGGGGGCACAGGAGGGCTTGCCCCCCTGCTTGTCTGTAGGTTAGGTTTGTGTTTTGGGGGAAGGTGTGTGTATGTGTCTGTGGTGTATGTTATGTGTAGTTTTCAGTAGTTTGAATTTCGCGGTTTTGTTTTTTCAGTATTGTAGTGTTTCAGGTGTTTGGTCTAGGGATTTTGGGCGTTGGTAGAGTGAGTGTTCAGTATTTAGTAGTGGTTCCATATACACACACACACACACACACACACTACTTGCCTATATTAACTTTTTTTTCCTCTGTTGATGTACTGCAATTTTATTTTCTTATGTGCTTTACCTGCAGAGCAGCAGTCACTGATCTAACAATCATTATTTTAAGATTAACTTGAGAAATGACAAGATAATATAAAAGCTTGTCTTAATAAAACTGGATTTTTTTTTCTGAAGTTGCATGAGCTGATTTATCTGGAACATTTATCATGGGCAGGATTCACGAAGCCTCCGTGTAAGAGTTGTAACTCATACACGGAGGCTGCAGTTAAACGGAGTGATGTCAGCATGCTCTGCATATTCATGAGAGCATGCTGAATCACACCTAAGTCTAACACGGTCCGTGTAAGACAGTAGGGGGCGTGTCCGTAGGCCGAGCCCTTCAAGCGGACATGCCCCCAGAAGAGTAAAAGTGCCCAAAGTAAACACCCACGACAGAGTCCACGGAAATGTGAATAAACACAACACAACACATGCCCCCACAGACTATGAACAGAAAATATATAAATGAACATGTGATATATTTGTTTTAAATTGTAAAGATGTTTAACCGTGAGTGCACTCGTTTGCGCGGGCATGCCCGTAGCGCAGCTACAGTTAGCAGTCAGTGGGCAAGCATATAAGAACTAACTATGCAAAGTAAGCCAAGAAGCAATAGCGTAGCGGTAGAGACGTCAGCTAAAGAGCAGGCATTCATGGTTCGAGCCCCCACAACACCAACTTTTATTTTTAGCAAAATAAGCACGAAACAAGTCCCTGACAAACATGTACACATATAAAATCACATTTTATGTAAAATGTAATGAACTAGTCCATTTATTTTGAAGAAATGTGAGGTAACAAAACAATAAAAAAATGCCAGATGTGCCTATAGCTGAGCTACAGTTTAACAAGGTGAGTGCATCTGCCCGTAGGTGAGCAGTGGTTTAACAGGTGCAAAATGAGTGTCCGTAGGTGAGCAGCGGTTTCACATGCAGAAACTGTGTGGCCCTAGCTGAGTTGAGCGTACTATGCATGCTGACAGTCAAATGAGGCGTAAGCCAGTGCACCCCGTTTGCGCGGAGCTACACACCGCGCCAACAAGCTAACCAACGGGCAACGTTGAGCAAGCTGTAACAAAACTGCCTTTACACAGACACACCCCCTAGCCTGTCTAGACAGTCATAAAGTATAAAAAGCAGTGGCCAGGTTCGAACCCAGGATACCATGCACCATAGTCAAGGTACTGAACCACTAAGCTATGACAGCTGTACTCAGAAATGCAGTAATAGCAAATATATAGGAATGAATAGAAAGTGGAGCATGACAAAGCAGGTTTTGTGAAGTGGATACAATTCCAAAATGGCCAATCACAGATAAGTGCGGAAAACGGCATATATAAGCCCCATAGGCGGGAATACACAGCATAAACGATTGTAGAACTGACTTGCAGCCAGAATGTCAGGTGTAGGTGAGGGTAGTTGCCCAGAGGTGGGGTGTTGAGGAGTCCAGATACATGGTCTGGCTCCTAGTCCACAATCATGAGGCCCAACTCATGCAGGGCCAGGTCCTGTGGGGAGCATATAGGGCTGAGGCGTGGGACCGGTTGGCTCATGATCTTACCAGTGCCACAGGGATTCCAAGGACTGGTGAGCAGGTCCGTCACCACCATGTGGACCTGAAGAGACGCAAGCAGGACCAATTGAACTTTGGATCCAGGAGGCCCGGCAAATGCCCAACGCCCCACTACTGAGTAAGTTACATTTAATTATGTATGTAAGAAATTAAATTAGCTGATATTATGGAGATGTGTATTCCAATATTACTTCATTTATATTACAGCTGCAGGTGTCCGTTCAGCGAACCGCAGAGCCTATGGCGATAGGCTGGTGCGGTTGCGCCACCAGGCAGGTCAGTAATCCACTCCCAGTAACTGTAAAGAAATATAAAAGTATGACAGTTAGCAAAAGAGTGCAGTGTAGTCACCAAGTAATAAAATGTGCAAGTAATAGTGTAAAAGTGTTTGCAAGTATTGCTTGATTACAAAAGTGTGTTGCAGTCTGAAATCCAAACAGAAAAATGAAAATGTCTGAAATAAAGTCTGAAATAAAGACGCCACACCTATAATATCATAGTGCACAACCTGCAGCAGGCTGAAAAGTACAGCTGCAGAAGATGAGCAACTCACATGTGTGAAATATATCCCTGTTGAAATACTGAAACATGACAGAAGTGAGACTGCTGGAAAGGATTGTAATAACTACAGGTAAAACATGTCAATAACGCCTAGAAGTAAGTACCATCCTGAATAGTAAAATGAAAACAAGTGAGAGGGTGTGAGAAAGAGTTATGAATCCACCAATAAAATGCAACTTACCTGCATAAATTTATCCCCTTGAAGTATTTACAAAAAAATTTTAAAAAATGGGGAAATAAAAAAATTTTGGAAATTTTCCAAAGTTTGGGTAGGGGAAGGTGTTAAAATTTTAATATTTTTTTCCCCCCCCCCAAATATCCAATAAAATTTTTCCCTAAAAATTTTTCAAAAAATTCCCCACATTTGCCCTTGGGGGTATAAAAGAAAATGTCCGGATGATTCCCCTGCAAACCAAATAGGGTGTTGAATAACAATAAATGTTTTGGGATTTTAGCTTTTAAAACAGTTTATCCCAAAAATTTGAATAGGGTTTTTTAAAATGGGAAACTTAGTTTAAATAATTTAATTATTTAGTTATTAAAAATGTCAGCAAAATAAAAATTGGTTTTGAAGGGAATTAAATTTCCCCCCACCCCCACCCTAAAACCCACATTTCCCTTCCCCCGGGGGGAAAAGGGGGTTTGCAATTCAAAAACCCCCACCCCCTGGACGTCCGGATGGGTCTAAATTTTTTCTTTTCCTTGAGCCCCTCCCGTTAACATCCAAACCCTTGGGAGGGCCTGTTCCCCCTCAACCCCCCGGGGCATGGGGTTGGAACTGGGGGGTATTCTTTTAAAAATTTCCCATTTTTTGGGCTTGGGTTCTGGTTAAACCTGGGTGTTTGGGTTTTAAAGGGAATACAAGCCCCTGTTAAAACTTTTTTTGGGGTTTGTTGTTCCCAAACCCAAAACCTCCCTTAAAAAACAAAAATAGGGGAACTTCCCCACCGGACCCCCCTCCCCCACCAAAAAGGGCATTGCCCCCAAAAAAAATTGCCCATCTGGCCCTTCCCCTTTTCCCCCCTGGCCCCCTTCTTAAAGGCTGAAAAAGGGTTTTTGGGGCCCCCCTCTAAAGGGGGGAAAGGAAACCCCCAAAATTACCCTTGGGGCCCGGCTGTTGCGGGGGGGGAAAAAATGGGATTTGGGGCCTTCCCCCTACCCCCTTAAAACCCGGTTGGCCCAACGGGGCTTCCCTTTTGGCCCCCTTTTCCCCACCCCGCCCCCCTTTTTTTTTAAAAAAAAAGGGTGGCAATGCCCTTTGGGGTTTAGCCCTTTTGCCTTGTGGGCTAAGGGCTCTGGTACAAACCCCTCCCGGGTTCAATTGTTAAAAACCCTTAGCACTTTTTTTGGGGCCCCTTGTCTTTTAAAACCAAAAAAACCCAAACCTTACCCCCCGGGCCTTAAACTTCCCTTCATGACTTACCACTCCAAACCTGAAAAAAAAACATTGCCCCAAAAAAATTTCCCCCTTTAAATGGGTGAATTGGGAAAAAATTTTAAACCAAACATGGAAACTTAAAAATTACCAAATTGGTGTAAAAAAACAAGTATTTATTGGTTTGTCCTGTACACCCCCCCTCTAAAGGGTAATTTAAAACCCCCCAACCCCCCAAATTTACAAACAAGGGCCCCAAGTTTTAGGGAAGAAAGGGGGAAAAAAGGGCCTTCCCAAAATTTCAAAAACCCAAGCTTGTTTTTATGTTTTTAAAATTCTTTGTGTTTTCCCCAATTTTATTTCCCTTTAAAAAGAAAAAGCGGCGGTTTGCCAAAAAGACGTTTAAACCGGTTTTGTAAATGGGGTCTGTTTAAAAAGAAAAGGCCAGTGAAACATGGTTGGGAGCCCCAAAGCTCCCGGTTAAAAACTGGCAAAAGGTTAAAAAACCTGAAGGGAACAGGGTCCAAAAATTTTCAAAAGCAAAATAAAAACCCCCAATGTCACCCCCAAACCCCGGGCCCCTTTGGAAACCCAGTTTAATTGAAATAAATTTACCATTCCATGACGTTAACAAAAACCCAATTTGGGTGCTAAAATAAAACCCCCTTAATAGAGGTAAGGAAAGGGAAATGGATGTGTAACCCCCAAAGCAGATTTAAAACTTAAAAAATGGGGAATTTCCATAAAATAGGGTAACAGCAGCCATCATTTGGAACCTAGAGGAAAATGTACTGAAAAGGGAAAATTTGAAGCCACAACAAATCAAGAAAAGGAAAAACACCCCCTTTCCCCCAAAATTTACAGGAAACACATTGGCCCAAGGAAATAAAAATGTGGGGGAAAGGCCCAAAACCAGGGAAAATTCCCAAATTTAAAACCAAAAATTTTTCCCAAGAAAACCAGGGCCCCTCCCCTTTTTTTTTTGGAAAGGGTATGAATCTAAACCCTTTTTTGCACTTTTCTAAAATTCCCCCAGGGAAAATTTGCCAGAAAAAGGCTGTGAAATTAAAAATTTTGGGGCCAAAAAATTGGGCAGAAATGGGACAATGCAAATATTTCAAAGAGGCTGACCCCACCAAATTTGAATATTTAACCCCCTGGGGACTAGCAACAGGAAGAAACAGGGAAAAAAATGAAAACAGACCCAAAATTTTCAAACAGACCAAAAAGGGTGAACAAGGGCAATGGAACAGGACCAAAAAAAGTTTTAAACCACGCATGGCAAAAAGGAAAGAAAATAATACTTTTAAAAGGTCACAACTGGAACCCCCAATTTGGGGGTTTGCCCCCCAATGATATGAAATTTAAGGGCGGGGAAACAAAAATGGAACCTGAATCTTTGGGGCCCTCTAGGCACATATCAAATTCCCCTTGGGTTGTACAAGGGAAAAAGACCACATTATGTTTTTTAGCAGTATGGTTAAGGTGTGTTTTACATTGGAAAAAAGGAAATACCGCCCTACATAGGAAACCCTAGAGGCAAAAAGTATGATGTAAAAAATATTAATTAAAATAAAAATAAAAAAATTAAATATATATTATTAATAAATTATAAAAATAAAATGAATAAATTTAATCTAAGTGGGAAAAAAAATGAAAAGATAAATTTACAAACAAAATTTCCACACATCCCAGAATGGTTTGTTAAAAATTTCTGAAAGGGCTGCCTATCTCAATCCCTTTTTATAACCCCTGTTCTGAAATCCCCCTTGGCTCCAATCATACAAAAGGGTGCATCAATTAAAATGGGGTAAAATTGGTTCAGACCATAATTTTTAAATATACAAAGTTTTCTTCCCCCCCATTAAAATAATATTTATTATGGGGAGGGAGAGAAGAGAGAAAAGAGGAGGACAAAAAATAAATTTAAAGCAACACCAAAAAAAACTGGGGGAACACCATGAAAACCTGGCCAAATTTAAACACCAACCCCAGAAAACCAGTTTGGGGCCCAACCAGCTGTGCAAAACGGGGTAAAATTTTAAAAGTAATATTTTAAAGGGCACATACCGGGAAAACCCTCCTTTATGTGTAAAATTGGTCGTATCCTTTAGGGGGTTATAAAAAAAAGGGCCCAGGGGCCCTACAGAAAACTACAGTTGGAAAGGCACATACTTTTGAAAATGTGAAAATCATTCCACTTTACCAATGAATTTGACAAAAAAGGGAGTCAAATTCCCCAAAGGGGTTTTCCACGGTTAAATGAAATTTTTACAATGAAGTTTTTAAAACCCATAGGAAACCCCAAACCCTTTTAAAAAAATACCTGTTTCATAGGGATGAATGGAAGAATGTTAGGTAAATTTAAAATAAAATATAATAAAAAATTTAAAAAAATATATAATTAAATATGCAATTTATGTATAATACCATAGAGAGGAATTTTGGGAATCCCATAACCCCAATGTGTAAAGGTGGGGGTACAAACATATGCTGAAATCCCACAAAGCATTTTTATATATTGTAGAATTAATGTTTTGTGTTGTATTGTATTGGTATGTTGAGGTGCCTCCGGGGTGGAACCACTGCTGCTGTCGCCAGTGTACAGGTACATATCCTGTAGTCAGGCTAGTGTTACATAGCACTTCTATATGTGTGTTTAGCTCCGTAATTTATGTAGCATGCAACTGGGGATACCATAGGTCCCAGTCATGTTGTGTTTTCTCCCATGATGGCTCTCACCTGGACATCTGTGATAAATTACAGTCAGCTGGGATAACTATGTCTTTTTTTGGGGGGAAAATTGACACCTCCTGAACCTGTTTCCACAATGTTGTCAATATCTGTGGCAGTGAAATATTTTTTGTTGTTACTAACTATGGGCATAGAGGATGGATTTGACCAGGTTGCTAACATAACTGAAGGGTTTTTGGTTATCTGTAGTGTCCCTCTTGATTTCCCTCTCAAAGTTGCCCATGGATGTTTGTATGATGGAAAATAGATCCTTACTGGTGCTCAGACATCCCTTTCCTTTATGGAATTATGCTCTGTCTTGCAGTAGCTTCCATTTTTTGTAATACAATCTGTCTATGGCGGGGGTCCCCCAAACTGTTCCCTTTGGGGAAATTTTTGGTCATATATGGGATTGCATGATCCATGCATTCTCGGAGATGTCTGTAGAAAGCATTTGTGGGGGTCAGCATTGTGGGTTTTTCTGCCACTGGCCCAGTGGGCTGAAAGGATACCATGTCCTGTTACAAAGTGTAAAGTTTGCTTTGCAATGTTATTCACTATAGTCTTTTGTGCTGGGGGTGGAGGTGGGATTTTATATCCAGGGCAATTAGTGGGGTCAGCTCAAAATGGTTGATGATGTAGGCCATACAGTACCTAGATAAAAACCCCAGAGTGGGGGGTGCTCTGGACCTAAAACAGTGTTCTGACTGGGGGTTTGGTAGTATTCGTATGGGAATGTGCCAGGAAACTGTTACAGTTGCTGGCTGAGCACTGATACCTGGCCATTTACATGTGTATCCACCAATAGACAGACAGTTATTTTGTAGATATTTTGTATAAACAGTCAGTAGCATGTGTAGTATGTGTGCCAAATTCTGCTGACATATATTGCTGATATCAGGTTATTTTTTTTTTTCAGGTACATGGCTCCCCCCAAATGCTTACCCCACAGCTGAGGATAAAGGATACACCAGAGCCTGGTGCGGGATTATGCAATACTCTTTTCCCGCACCAGCCAGAATCGGGAGGGGGGCCCCTAAGACCTGGTCCGTCGGGTAAATAAAGGGCCCATAATGGGAAATATGAGCAGGTCGACATCACTGCAGTGATTTAATCAGAAATGTCCTGCGTGCCCGGATATCCCACCAACAGGTCCCCACAGGTGGGGGGGTCCCCCCACTCCCCCTCACCAGATGGGCCCCTTTTCCCCCCAAAAAAGAGAGTGGATGGGGGCGGGCCCAACAACAAAAAGCGGGACTGCATTATGTTTGGAAGGCTGGGCCACGGAGAAAAGCAGTGGGGTTTCCTTTTTAAGTTGCCCCTGTTTTTGTAAATGGTATTAATTTTGCATGTGGGGTGTCCTTGGTTTACTGTCCCCAATGGAATTTGTGTGCATTTTTTCCCTTAAATTGGGGCCCTGGTTGAAACCTGACCTACCCATTTTATTTTAAAAAATTTGGCAAGTTTTTTGGCCCACAAGTAGTTTTTTTTATCTGGGGTTTTCCCTGGGGGGCGTATCCCATCTGGTAAAGTGTTTTTCAAAATTGAAATTGTCTTGTGTGTAATTTGCCCTTAGTGTGCTTCTTGTATGCATGGGTGTCTGGCCTGTGTTTTGGGGATTTGCATACTGGAAAGTGAAACAATTGTTTTTCCTGTTTCCCCCTAAAGGTTCTGGTGCCCGGGTGCATGGCAGGGTAACATGCCAGGGGTTCCCCTGTTATAATTGTGAAAGGGAAAGGGGTATGGGGGCCTTGGTCCCCAATTGGGGAATGTCCCCCCTTGGGTTATAAAAACCCTTTTTTTAAATCCCCCTGGTGGGGCCAGGGGGGAAAGCCGGGGAAGGGGAATCGGGGCCAGGGTCCCCCCGAAGGGGAGGGCCCAGAGTTTCCCAAAAGACGGGTGTGGGGTTTTGGGCCATCGGGGTACCCCCTGGGGCCACAGAGGTCTTACAACCTCAGCTATTTTTGGGGCTGTCATGCAGGAAAGTCATAGGGAAATAACCAGACAGGTCGGGGCTGACAAGGCACACACCCAAAATCAGGGGGACATTGCGGCTGCCATCCGTAATTTCAGGATGTGACAGGCGTTGTGGGGACATTTTGGGGTTCCCAAAATACGCCATGAGCCAGGGCGAGGGGGCCGGTTGACATGTTTATCCCAAACAGCACCCTGCAGTCTCGGGGATGAAAAAGGGGGGGCCCCCCAAAGTGGGAAAAATTTGCTGGGTTTGCTGTCATCGGACCCCCCCAGGAGCCCCTGGGGTGGCCGGGCCCGGGGACGGGGATCTGTGTCCAGAAACATTTCTGATGACATTTAACTGGGTTGGTACTTGGTGTAGCCCCCAAAGGCACATCCCGTGTCCGGGGCCAAAACCCTGATCTGTATGACCTGGCAGGTACAGTCTGTCTTCCACAAAACCGTTTTGGAGCCATGGGGTGGAACTGGGGCATCCATACAAAATAAATTGAAACATATGGAAACACATCAAAAACTTCCCCACCTTGTACTGCTGTCCCTCACCAACACACAAAAATTGTCGGTGGTATCGGTGGCTGACTCAGGCATACCAATTCACACCCTGTGCATAGGGCCCACCCCCTGTTTAAATCAGTGCAGGTACGGGTTTAAAATTTTGGGATGAAAGGGTAATTTCTTTGTGAGTAATAGTATCATGTTGTTAACAGTACTGGGGCTGAATTAATTGTGGGTATACCCGCATGGTGCGAAGGGAATTTTTGACTTTGTCCCCCATGGTAAGTACCATAGTGTATCATCCAATGTTGGCATCGGGTTTAAGGATGTCAACGGGGCCAAAATGGTGGGGGATAAGGAATAATTATTAATAAATGATGGACATGTCTGCAAGTATTTGCCCCCCTGGACTCTGCAATGCGGATGTTTGAGGATGTTGATATGTGTGCAGTACTGACTGGTACAGGACACACAGGAGCCCCCTAGCACTGAAAGCTAAATCTCATACCATCTGGAACAACAAAACTTGCGGGGGGTCCCCTTTGGGGATACTGGGGGGCACCAGGTAGAAAATCCTACTCAGGAACCACAGAAGGCTCAGTGTCTTTTTTTGACATGTTTGCGGGTTTGAGCACGGGGCCATAGTTATTGCATCCTGACAGTACATGGTCTGTCATTGGGGAAACTGGCCCCAATTTCCCCTTTTTCCATGAATGTGCATAGGGGTGCATAGGTTTCCTTGGGTGGTACAGCTTGTTTGTTGTACAATGGACTACGGCCCCCTGTTACGGCTTTTTTTAATGCATGTTTCCCCAAAAACCCGGGAATTTGCCCCCGCAATGGTTACAGATTTGTGGATTGGACATCTGCTGTTTTCAATTTTTCCATGTCTCATTGACAGGCACTGTTTTCCTGTTCACATGATTAAATTGCATATGACTTACCTGGCATTTGCCCACACAGTCATATATGCCCTTCAATCACACCCCCTCACATATTCATCTTCTGGAACCACCGGCTAGGGGGTTTCCCTCCCCCTGGGCCAGATATTGGCAAACCTTGTCCCCAATTATGTTGGCAAAAATGACAAAACCCACCTTAAGGTATCAAAAGGGGATAAAAAACTAAGAGAAATTACCCGCCAAAGTCTAAACCTCAAGTTTACCCCAAATCCCTTGGCAGGGAAAACATTATCCTCAAAAATGCCTGGTTCAGGGCTCCAACCAATACCAGGTTATACCTCATACCATTTTTTGAAATTTAAACCAAAATGGGGGTATTGATATTCATAAAAGATCCCCACACCTCCAGGTTGGGGGCAAACACCAAGCATCAGAGACTATCCATTTTCCTAACAATGGGTGAAACTCCCTTTCCCAGGTTATAGCCTGCTGACCACCCCCCCAAACCCCAAAGAACTCACTCCCTCCTGTGAACAGGGGAAAATTTGAAGGTCTCCCCAAAACACCAAAATTTTTGAAACTAAAACATGGACGGGGAGGGGGGCCTGGCTCCAACACCCTGGCCAAAGATTCCAGAATATATGAGCCCCGCTATGGAACAACTTTTTACCACCCCACAAGAAGGTGAAACATACTGGACCTGATCATCACCAACAGGGGACTCTATGCTCCAAAAGGGTGTATCCCTCACTGGAAAGTTTGGACCATAAACTAATCTCACTGGATATTCACATCCCCCCCCCCTGCCCAGAACACCACAGTAAACCCTTTCAAAAACAAATTCACCCTCAAAACTGAGGTGGAAACCTTCAAACCCCGGGCCTGTGGAAACTACAGACCAGACCGCAGATTCCTCTATCCCATTTTTGGACACCTTCGGGAATGCATGGGTCATGTGACCCGAATAAAAACCCAATCCTCCAAAGGCAGGCGTCCTGTCGGGTGGCCCCCAAATAAACAAACTACAAAAAGAAGGAGGAAGCTACTAAATGATACAGCAAAACCCCAAAAGGGGAAATCACTGATCAGTATTAGCAAATAACTACAGGCATAAAGATTGTCAAAGGGCCCAAACCAGAAAATTGCACAGGACACTAAGGATAATCACAAGGCTTTCTTTAGTTAGGGTTGGGAAACCCTTGGGTGGTAATTCCCAGATATGCTCAGAGGTAGCCCAAAATTTTAATAAAACCCCAAAACCCCACAGACATTGAACATTCTGCTGACAGGTTCAGTGCAAACTTCTCCCCCCTCCACAAAAAGGGCAAATATGTATCCCAGCAGAGTGCTCCCCCTGACATCTCAGATGTTTGGAAAAAGCCCTCTAAAGCAATACACACTGCATCAAGGGGACCAGACAGTGCCCCGGGCTTTTCCCTACATGACCTAAGGGTGCTACAAAAACATAAAGACTGTTCAATCCCAGCCTTACTACAGGATATGTGCCCAAAAGGTGGCTGAAACAGTGGTCCCTCTACAAAAAGGTGGTGCCTCAAATCCTGGACAACCCCCATCCACCCCTGCTTGGTCTGCAGAGCTATGGAAAGGATCATCATGGACCAATAAATTTAGATATTGGGGACCTACAGACACTGGTTCACCCCCAGTTTGGCTTTGTTGGGCAGATCCTGCCTCTCAAACCTGGTTGATTTCTTTGAAACAGTCACCAAGGCCTTTTGGGAGGGAAGGTGGCCCACACAGCCTACCTGGCCCTTTAAAAAAGCCTTAAAAATCCCCCACTGGCATTCAAAGCTCACCAGCTTAAATGGCCCCTATGTCACTAGATGGGCACACTGGCTCAAGGACAGAACCCACATGGTTAGAACTGCTGGAGCCATGCCAGACTCAAACCAGTTACAAGGGGGTTTGGGTCAGTCCTGGGCCCTCTCTTGTTTGGTATATATTTATTACAGGCCAACAGGGAAGGACTGGGGCCCGCAGATGACTGCAAACGGGGCCCATTACTCTCCACCCACACAAGCATTTTCCCAAAAGGGGCCTCATAAAAACAAACAACTTGTCCCAGAGCCATGGCCTCCAGCTGAATGAAAAATGTGTATAACCCCTTTTGGGCAAAAAAAAGTCCCCAAAAGTACCACATGGTGGTACTCCATTTAACAGAAGAAGTAATTGGGACCTGGGGAAAGTTGATAGCAATCCCCATTTGACAACCACCCAAATTTTAGAAAGGCTTTTATATACCCCACCCCATCATGAAGGGATTCACATCTCATCGGGGGAGGACTTTGTGCCTCTTTACTCATCCCTCATCACCCCTTAATTTGGGTACAACCCCCTTTTGGGGTGGTACCTTCCCACACCTGCAGCAACTGGAAAGACCCACAAGCCCCCAAAGGGAAAAAAACCAAAAAAATTTAATTAAAACCCCCCCGGGGGTTTTAAAAATCTGTGCCTAATGTATAACCCCAAAAAAAAATTTTGCTGAGAATATCCAAATCCCCCTTTAAAAAAAAAAAAATAAAAACCGGGGGAAAATTTTTAAAAGGGCCCCCCAAAAAAAAAACCCCCCCGAGTCCCCTTTTTTTAAAATTTTTGGGGGGGGAAAGGTTTTTTCCCCCCCTTTTTTTTTTAAAGGGCCTTTCTAACCTCAAAAAAAAATTTTTAAAAGGGGCCCCCAAAAAATTTTTTTTTAAACCCGGGGAAAAATTTTTTTGAAACCCTTTTTCCCTTTTTTTTTTAAACCCGGAAAAAAAAGGGGGGAAAATTTTTCCCTTTTTTTTTGGGGGGGGCCCCCCCCCCCCCAACCCCCCCCCCGGGGAAAAAAAAGGGGGGGCCCCCAAAAGGGGAAAAAACCCCGGGAAAATTTTGGGCTTTAATTTGGAAAAAAAAAAAAATTTTAAAAAGGGGGCCCCAAAGGGCCCCCCCAAAAAAATTCCCCTCCCCGGAAACCTTTGGAAAAAACCCAAAACAACCCCAAATTTTTTTAAAAACCCCCCAAAAAACCCCCCCCCAAAGGGGGCCTTTTTGGCCCGGGGGGGCCCCCCCCAAAAAAATTGGAACCGGGGGGTTTTTTTTTTCCCCCCCCCCAAAAATTTTTAAAAAAAGGGGTTTTTTTTCCCCCCAGGGGGGGCCCCGGGTTTTAAAAACCCCCCTTTTTTTCCCCCCCCCCAAAAGGGTTTTTAAAAACCCCCTTCCCAAAAAAAAACCCCCCCCCCCCTTTGGGATTTGGGGGGCCCCCCCCCTTTTTTATTCCCAAAAGGGGTTTTTTTCCCGGGGTTTTTTTTCCCCTTTTTTAAAGGGGTTTCCCCCCCCCCTTTTAAAAAATTCCCCCCAAACCCCCTTGGGGTTTCCCCCAAAATTTTAAAAAAAAACCCCCCAATTTTTTTTATTTTTTCCCCCCTTTTTTTTGGGGGGGTTTTTTTTGTTTGGGGTTTTTCCCCCTTTTTTTTGGGGGGAAAACCCTTTTTTAAAAGGGGGGCCCCCCCCCTTTTTTCCCCCCCCCGGGGGGGCCCCCAAAAATTTTTAAAAAAAAAAAAACCCCCTTTTGGGGGTTTTTTTCCCCCCCCTTTTTTTGGGGGGGTTTTCCGGGAAAAGGGTGGTTTTTTTTTGGGGGTTTCTTTTTGGGTTTTTTTTTTAAAAAAAAAACCCCCCTTTTTTGGGCCCCCCCAAAAATTTTTGGGGGGCCCCAAAAAACCCAACCCAATTTTATTTTTTCCCCCTTTCCTTTTTTCCCCCCAAAAAAAAAAAGGGTTTTTTTTTTTTCCCCCCTTTTTTTCCCCTCCCCCCAAAAAAAAAGGGATTTGGGTTTTTCCCTCCCAAAAAAAAAAAAAAAAAAAACCCCCCCCCCCCGGGGGGGAAAAAATTTTAAAAGGGAAAGGTTTGGTTTTTTTTTCCCTTTTTTAAAGGGAATTTCCCCCCCCCAAAGAAAAAACCCAAAAAAAAAAACCCCCCCCAAAAAAAACCCGGGAACCCCGGTTTAAACCCCCAAAAAAACCCCCCCCCCTTTTTAAATTTTTTTCCCCCCTTTTTTTTTGGGGGGGTTTTTTTTTTTTTAAAAATTTTTTTTTTTTTCCCCTGGAAAGGGTTTTTAAGGGGAAAAACCCCCCCCCAAAAAAAATTTTTTTGGGGTTTTTTTTTTGGTTTGGCCCCGGGGAAAAACCAAAAAAATTGGTTCCCGGGGGGCCCCCTTTTTTTTTGGGGGGGGGCCCCTTTTTTAAAAGGGGGAAAATTTTTTTTTTAAATTTTAAAACCCCTTTTCCCCCTTTTTTTTAAAATTTTCCCCCCCTTTTTTTTTAAAAAACCCCCTTTTGGGGGTTTTTTTTGGGGGTTTTTCTTTTTTTTTAAAAAAAATTTTTGGGGGGGGTTTTGGGGGGGTTTTTTTCCCCGTTTAAACCCCACACCGGTTTCAATTTAAATTTTTTTTTGGGGGGGGTTTTTTTTTTTTCCCTTTTTTTTTTAAGGGGGGAAAAACACCGGGTTTGGGTTTCCCTTGGGGGGAAAAAATTTTTGGGCCCCCCCCCAAAAAAATTTTTTTTTCCCCAAAAAATTTTTTAATTTTTAAAAAATTTTTTCCCAAATTTTCAGGGTTTTTTTTCCTTGGTTTTTGGAAAATTTTAAAATTTTGGGAAAAATTTTTTGGGGGGTTTTAAAAACATTTTCCCGGGAAATTTTCCCCCAAAAATTTTTTTTTTTGGGTTTTAAAAAAAAACCCCCTTTTTTTTGGGGCCCCTTTTGGGTTTTTTTGGTTAAGGCCCCGTTTCCCCCCAAAAACAACCCTTTCTCATTTTAAAAAATTTTTTGGGGGGCCCTTTTTTTTAACCGCCCCCCTTTTTTAAGGGGGGGGCCCCCCCCGGGGGGGGGGGTTTTTTTTTTGGGAAAAACCCCCTGGGTTTTTTAAAAAAATTTTTTTGGGGTTTCAGGGGTTTTTTTGGGGGGGGGCCCCCCTTTTTTTTTAATTTTTTTTGGGTTATGGAAGGGGCCCCCCCTGGGTTTTTTCCCTTTAATTTTTTTAAAAGGGGGGCCCCCCCCCCTTTTTTTTTCCATTTCCCCGGTTTTTTTTGGGGGGGAAAAATTTTTTTTTTAAAAAAGTTAAAATTTTAAAAATTTTTTCCCCCCCTTTTTTTTTGGGGGGGGGGGGTTTTTTTTTTTAAGTGGGTTTTTGGGGTTTTTTGGGGGGGTTTTTGGAATTTTAAACCCCCAAAAAAAGCCTTCCCCTTTCCCCTTTAAAAACCCCAAAAAGGGGGCCCCAAAACCTTTTTGGGGGTTTTTGGGGGGGGGCTTTTGGGGGCCCCCCCATTTTTTTTTTGGTTTGGGCCCTTTTTGGAAATTTTTTTTTGGAAATTTTTAAAAAAAGGGGTTTTTTTTTAAAAACCGGGGCCCCGGGGCCCCCAAAGGGTTTGGTTTTTGGTTTTTTTTGGGGGGGGGGGGCAAAAAAGGGGGGGGGGGGTTGGGGTTTCCCCTTTTTAGGGGTTTTTTCCCCCCCTTTTTTTTAAAACCCCCCAGGGGGGGTGGGAAAAACCCCCCCCTTTTTTTTTTGGTTTTAAATTTTTTTTAAACCCGGGAATTTTTAAAAATTTTTTCCCCCCCCCCTTTTTTTTGGGAAAAAACCCCCTTTTAAAATTTTGGGTTTTTTTTTAAGGGGGGGGTTTCCCCCCCAAATTTGGGGGGGGGCCCTTGGTTTTTTTTTTGGGGGTTTTTTTCCCCCCTTTTGGGGGGGAAAATGGGGTTTTTTTTTGGGGAAAAACATTATTTTTTTTTTTTTTTAAAATTTTTTAAAAATTTAAAAAGGGGGGGGAATTTTTTTTTTTTTTTGGGGTTTTTTTTCCCCCCCCGGGTTTTCCCCAAATTTTCTTTCCCCTTTTTTTTTAAATTTTGGGGTTTTAAAAAAACGGGGGGGGGGGAAAAAAATTTTAAACCCCCGGCCCCTTTTAACCCCCCCCAAAAACCTTTGGGGTTTTTGGGGGGGCCCCTTTTTGGGGGGTTTTGCCGGGGGGCCCCGGGGGGGTTTTTTTCCCCCCCCCCCTTTTTTTTTGGGGGAAGGTTTAATTTTTTTTTCCCCCCCCCTTTAGGTTTTTTGGGGTGGGTTTTTTTCCCTTTGGGGGTTTTTTTAAAAATGGTTTTCCCTTTTTTTGGGGGGAAATTTTTTGGGGGAAGGGAGGTTTTTTTTTTCCCCCTTTTTCCCCGGTTTTTTGGGTTTTTTTTGGGGGGGGTTTTTTTTTTGTTTTTTTTGGGGTGGGGGGGGGTGGGTTTTTTTTTGGGGTTTTTTTTTTGTCCTTTTTTAAATTTTTTTGGGTTTTTTAAAAGGGGGTTTTTTTTTCCCTTTTCCCAAAAAAATTTTTTTAAAAACTTTTTTTGGCCTTTTTTTTTTTTTTGGGCCCCTTTTCCCCCCGGGGGGGGGGTTTTTTTTTGGGGGGGGGGGGGCCCCCCCCAAAGGTTTTGGGGTTTTAATTTTTTTGGGTTTTTTGGGGAAAAAACCCCCGGGGTTTTTTCCCCCCAAAAAACCCCTTTTTTTTTGGGGGTTTTTCCCGGGGGGGTTTTTTTGGAGGGGGGGGGGTTTGTTTCCCCCCCCCGCAATTTTTTTTGGGGTTTTTTTTCCTTTTAAAGGGCCCCCTTTTTTTTTTTTTTAATTTTTTTTTTTTAAAAAAGGGGGGGGGGGGGGGGTTTTTTTTTCCCCACGGGGGGGGGAAACCCCAAAAATTTTGGGGGCCCCCCCGGGGGGGCCGGGGGTTTTTAAATTTTTAAAAAAAAACATTTTTGGGGGTTTTTTAAAGGGGTTTTTAAAAAATTTCCCTTTTTTTAAGAATTTTTTTTTTTTTGGGGGGGGGGGGAAAAAAAGGCCTTTCCCCCCAAAAAAAAGGGTTTTTTTTTTTCCCCGGGGCCCCCCCCCCCAAAAAAAACCCCCTTTTTTTTTGGGGGAAACCCCTTTTTTTTTTGGGCTTTTTCCCCCCCCTTTTTTTAAAAGGGGGGTTTTTTGGGGGGGGGGGTTTCCCCCACCTTTCCCCCAAAGGGGTTTTTTTTTTTTGTTTTTTTAAAATTTGGGGGAATTTTTTTTTATGGTTTTTTTTTTGGGGGTTTTTTGGGGGGGGGGTTTTTTTTTTTCCCCGGGGTTTTTTTTTTTGGGGGGGTTTTTGGGGTTTTTTGGGGAAAATTTTTTTTTTGGGGGGGGCCCCCCCTTTTTTTTTTAAAGGGGGGGCCCCCCTTGTTTTTTTTTTTAAATTTTTTTTTTCTTTTGGGGGGGGGGGGTTTTTTTTGGGGGGGTTTTTTAAAAATTTTTTTTGGGGGGGTTTTGGAAATTTTGGGGTTTTTTTCCCTCCCCCCAAAAAATTTTTTTTTTTCCCAAATTTTTTTTCCCCTTTTTTTTTTTGGGGGGCCCCCCCCGGGGGGGGTTTGGGAAGGGGCTTTTTTTTTTTCCCCAAAAAAAAACCCCCTTTTTTTTTTTTTTGGGGAAATTGGGCCCTTTTCCCCCCCCACCCTTTAAATTTCCCTTTTTTGGGGGGGTTTTTTTTTTTTTTTTTTTTTTTCCCCTTTTTTTTTTAAAACCAAGGGGTTTTTTTAAAAAAAAAAATTTTTTTTTTCCCTTTGGGGTTTTTTTTAAAAAGGGGGGGGGGGGTTTTTTGGGGGGTTTTTTTTATTGGGTTTTTTTTGGGGGGTTTTTTTTTAAAAATTTTTTTCTTGTTTTGGGGTTTTTTTTTTAAAATTTTGGGGGGGTTTTTTTTTAAAAAATTTCCCCCTTTTTTTTTGGGGGGGAGGGGGTTTTTAAAGGGGGTTTTTTTTTTTTTTTTTTTTTGGGGTTTTTTTAAAGGGGGGGTTAAATTTAAAATTTAAAACCCCCTTTTTTTTTTTGGTTTTTTTTGGACAAAATTTTTTTTAAAAAGTGTTTTTTTTTTTTTTTTTTTTTTTTTTTTTGGGTGGGTTTCCCCCAAAATTTTTTTTAGTTTGGCTTTTTAATTTAAAAAAACCCCCCCCTTTTAGGGGGGGTTTTTTTTTTTTTTTGGGTTTTTTCAAAGGCCTTTTGGATTCCCCCCTTTTTTTTTAAACCCCCTTTTTTTCTCCCGGGTTTGGGGGGAAAAAAATTTTTTTTTTTGGGTTTTTTTTAGTTAAAAACCCCCTCATTTTAAAAGGGAAAGTTTTTTAAAAAATTTTTCCCCCCGGGGGGGGTTTTTTGGGGGGAAAATTTTTTGGGGGGTTTTTCCCCTTTTTCCCCAGGGTTTTCCCCAAAAACCCCCCCCCTTTTTTTTTTTTTTTTTTTTTATTTTTAATTTTTCCCCCCCCAGGGGTTTTTTTTTTTGGGGTTTTTTTTTAAAAAATGGGGCCCCCCCCCTTTTTTGGGGGCCCCCTTTTTTTTCCCCCGGGGGGTTTCCCCCCTTTTTTTTAATTTTTTTGGGGCCCCCCCGTTTTTTTTTAAAAAATTTTTTTTTCCTTTAAAGGGCCCGTTTTTGGGGGGCAAGGTTTTTTAAAGGGGGGGACTTAACCCCCCCTTTTTTTTTGGGGGGGTTTTTTTTTTTTTTTCCCCCCTTTTTTGGGGGGGTTTTTTTTTTTTTTTTAGCCCCTTTGGGAAACCCGGGGGTTTGGGGGCCCCCGGGGAAATTTGGGGCCCCGGGGGGGGGTTTTTCCCCCGGGGGGCCCCCCCTTTTTTTTTTCCCCGGGTAAAACCCCGGGGGGAATTTTTAATTTTTTTCCCCCCCCGGGGGGGGGGGTTTTTTGGGGGGGGTTTTTTCCCCCCCCGGGGGTTTTTTTTTTGGGGTTTTTGGGGGCCCCCGGGGGTTGGGGAAAAAACATTTCCCCCTGTCCTTTTTTACCGGAAAACCCCCCCCGGGGGTTTTTTTCCCCTTTTCAAGGGTTTTTGGGGCCTTTTGGTTTTTTGGCCCCCAAAAACCCCCGGGGGGCCCCCCCCGGGTTTTTTTGGGGGGGGGGGTTTTTTTCCCCCCCCCCCCCCGGGGGGGTTTTCCCTTTGGGGGCCCCTTTTCCCCCCCCCGGGGGTTTCCCGGGCCCAAAACCCCGCCCCCCCCTTTTTCCCCCTCTTTTCCCAAAAAAGCCCCCCCCCCCCCCCGGGGGGCCCCCCCCCTTTTTCCCCCTTTTTTTTTTTTTTTTTTTCCCTTTTTTGGGGGCCCCCGGGGGGTTTTCCCCCCCTTTTTAAACCCCCCCCCTTTTCCCGGGGGGGGGGCCTTTTTGGTTTCCCCAAATCCCAAAATTTTTGGGCCCCCCCCCTTTTTTTTTTTTTAAAAACCGGAAAAAAAGCCCCGGGTTTTTAACCCCCCGGTTTAAATTTTTTTTTTTTGGGGGAATTTAAAAATTTCCCCCCTTTTTAAAAAATTTTTGGGGGAAAACCCCCTTTAAAAAATTTCCCCCCACATGGCCGCCCCCGGAAAACCCCCCCGGGGGGGCCCCCAAAAACCCTTTTTCCCCCGGGCCCCCCTTTTTTTTTTTTTTTTTTAAAAAAATTTTTTCCCCGGGGGGGCCCCCCCGTTTTTTGGGCCCGGGGCCCCCCCCCCCCCGGGGTTCCCCCCCCCCTTTTTCCCCCCCTTTTTAACCCCCCCAAAAATTTTTTTTTTTCCCCGGGGGGGCCCCCCCCCCTCGTTTACCAAAAATTTTTTTTTTTCCCCGTTTTTTCCCCCCCCCTTTCCCTTTTTTTTCCCCTTTTTTTCATTTAAAAATTTTTTTTCCCCTTTTTTGGGAAAAACCTTTTTTGTTTTTTTTTGGGGGGCTTTTTGTTTTTTTTTTTAAAAATTTTTTTTTTTTCCGGTTTTTCCCCCCCTTTTTTTTTTCCCTTTTTTTTTTTCCCCCCGGGGGGGGGGGGCCCCCCAAAAAAAAATTTTTTTTAAAAAAGAAATTTTAAAAACCCAAAACCCCTTTTTTTTTCCCCCCCCCCCCTTTTTTAAAAAAAAAGTGGGTTTTCCCCCCCCAAAAGGGGTTTTTTCCCCCACGGCTTTTTTTGGGCCCCGGGGGGGGCCCAAAAATTTGGGTTCCCCCCCCCTTTTTTTTTTTTTTAAATTTTTTTTTTTTTTCCAAAAAAATTTAAATTTTAAATTTTTCCCAAAAAAATTTTTTAAAAAATTTTTATTCCCCCAAAAAAAAATTTTTTTTTTTTCTTTAATTTTCCCAAAAAGGTTTTTTTTTTAAAAACCCCAAAAAAAAATTTTTTTCCCCCTAAACCTTTTAAAAAAAAACCCCCCCTTTTAAAAAAAACGGGGGGGTTTTTTTTTTTTTTGGTTTTTTTTAAAAAATTTTTAAAACAATTTTTTAAAAAAAAATTTTTTAAAAAAATTTTTGGGGGGGGTTTTTTTTTTTAAAAAAAAAAATTTTTTTTTTTAAAAATTAAAAAAAAACCCCAAAAAAAGGGGAAAAAAAAAAAAATTTTTAAATTTAAACCCCGGGGTTTTTTTTTCCCCCTTTTAAAAAAAATTTTTTGGTTTAAAATTTTTTTTTTGGGGGGGAAAAAAAATTTAAAATTTTAAGGGGGTTTTCCCCCCTTTTAAGGGGGGTTTTTTGGCCCGGGGTTTTGGGGGTTTAACCAAAAAATAACCAAAAATTTTTTAAAAAAAGGGCCCCCGAAAAAAATTTTTTAAAAAAAAAAACCAAAAAAATTTTAAAAAACGGAAAATTTTTTAAAAATTGGGCTTCCTGGATCGCTAATCAACCTCATTTGCATGCTGTTCGGCTGCAAGTGAGGTGATTGATGTATCCTCACGCCCACTCCATGTAGAGGCGTTTGTGGTCTCTTACTACGGACTGGGCTGTTCCTGGATTGCGAAGGCTGCATGGAGTCTTACACTACTCTTAGACTCCGTGCAAGCCTTCGTGAATCCTGCCCCATATGTTAAGAATATTTGCATATTTTATTTATGTCTTCATAACAGACTTAAAAGTTATTAATGGCATAATCATGTGAAATGTCATGCTGAGAGACAGAAATATATGGTATTACTGTCCAAGTAGAATAAATGACACAGGTGATTTTGCTAGTAGTTTGTTACAAAAATGCATAACATCTCATTTACATTCATACTACCTAAACAAGGTGATATCGAAACTGTTGTATGACACCAGCTGAAACCTTAAATGGTTTTGTCACTGACAGTTGCACTGTAACCACACAAGTGTGACTGATACTGAGTGCCATTTATAATGTTGCTAATCAAGTAGGCATCATTTTCATGTGACTCTAAATATTTACAGAAATTAACATCCAGAAAGAAATTTCTTGTAGTCTAATAAAAAGATATACTTAACTGAATAAAAGTACTACTTAATGAATGTGTCCACATTCCAGTTTCATGTATGGAAAGTTGAGAAAATTAAAAAAAAAATGCAAAATAAGATGCAATAAAAATGTAAAGCTTATGAATGTAACATACAGCCCTGTCTGCCATTCTACTTTTTAAGTAACATCTACAGTTCAAACATATTATTTTTTGGTTTATGTTTGATATTTTTTTTCCAGAAAAGTTTCCAAGATACTAAGGATGTATATATGCTGCTAAGGTGCAAGTTTCCATAGCTATTGGCTGTGAATGGCTTAGGAGTATGGCACCAGGTAGCCTTCTTGCAGCTGATTAAGCTAAAGGGATCGACCATGCAATGATTTTTAAGCTGTGGGACAAACTGACAGCCTCCTCTGTTAAGAGAGGGCTCTAATAATGGCTCCAAAAATCTCAGGTGGAAATCGATGCAGAGAGTGTAAAGGCAATCTAGGCAGACAGATTTTCTGTAATGTCCAAATGTCCAAGGGTGTTTTTTTACTGGGTATCTATTATGGTCCAAACACAGATGACATAGGCCCGCCCCTTTCAAACCTGCCTCTAAACCAGATGCCTGGTTTGACAATGGCACTGAGCTCATCCTAGGGATACTTTCAGTTAAGTGTCAGATCTGATTTTAGATAGGATTCTGCAGATGGGAAAGGGAGAATCCAAGTTTAACTAAAAGAGCTGTATTGGCCATTATTTTACAGAAAAGACTGATACTGCAAAAATATAAAGTAATGTCTCTATTTTCAAACACTGCATGAAATAATCAATATGTGAACTGAAAAGTAGCAATGTAAGATTCTGAATACTATTTTTTTTTTAACTGTGCTTGGGGAATAAAAAAGTCATAAAAGTGCATTAACTCTGTTTATACTAAAAGTTTGATAAAAACATCAGTGAGACTGAATGAGAATGTATGCAGAAATGTTGTATTAATAGGAGGATATTTTTGAAAGTTGTATGGGAAACTGTATGACAGTGAAACAAGGTGGGGGAAAATGAAGTTTAGATACAGAATTTCTTACCAAATTTAGAATTACCAAGATGAATAAGTTGAAGTGGATAGCATGACACATGTAACTACACTCAGAAACCTGATTGATATATTCAAGGGACAGGCTTGAATGAAAACTCTAGGCAGTGATGGCTTTCTAAGTTGTAGAGTATGCAGTCAGAGGAAAATGAGGGCTAAACTTCTGCTGTTGTTCAAGTTAGTACTAGAGACTAAGCGGACAACAAAGAAGTGGAAGGAAGCAAGGATTACAGTGAACAGAATCTTCACTGTTTGCTTAGTTTTTTTAACTCTGTTAAAAATATACATTTATAGGAACAGAATAACAATACGAGGAACATCAGGAATGTTTCTGTTTTTGTTTTGCAGAATACACCTAATTTTTCTCATATTTTACTGTTGCCTCCAGTATATGCCAACAGAAAAGTCTGGCTGCCCAGTGGTACTTTAGCGGCTAGACTTTTTTGGTGTATGCTCGATCGATAATAGACATGCCAGTTGGGCTGTCCAATCAGTGTTCTTGTTTTGAATAGTAATGAGCTGTCATTTCTAACTGACACCACTAGGCAGTTATACAGCAAGATTTTTTTTTCAGAGGAGCTTGAAACAAAATGGTGAGTATTTTTTCCTGGATTACATTAAATCCTATTTAACTTTGGGTATTATATCTCACAAAAGATAACGGGGCCTGGATATGATTAATCTAGTATTTTTTACAACTCCCTATTCACAGATTTATGAAAATCTGTTGATACCAAACTTCTTACTTTTTAAATCAAAATATGTATACAGTAGACATCAGAAACGGTTTATTTTGTAGAAGCATGGGCACTATATACGAAAGGCGAAACAACATTACATGAAAGTGAAACACTAGAGACTGTATTAAAGAGAAGTAAAACATATAGTCATTGCATAACAAAATAACATGACACAGTATGTGGAAGCTTGACTGGGTGTTTTGGGACAAGAAGTCCATACAAAAGCATAAGGCTGAAGTTCATGGAAACAGACTTAAATGCCTCATTTCTGTTGGACACTTGTGCACAGAAGTCTACCAGTAAATGGGCAGATACTTTATAGAAGACATTTACTTTACTAGTGTTTGTGGGGGTAGAAGACTGCAACAGTTAGGGACCGTAGTATAAGTTATAATCTGCTCGGTTCAGTATAATACTGTCTATGTTAGATGAATATATGATCTGTTAAAGTAAGAAATATGGGAGAGGGCTGTTTGGTTATTCACTTTCTAGAAAGAGATGTGGCTTGGTTTTATATAACTGCATTTGGGATATGGACTATACTTGCAATATTCTACAGTTTTTACCAGACTTAAGTTATCCATATTTCTAACCAGGATTTTCTTTTGTACAACTTAATTGCAAAGCTCTGCTAAGCATAACAGTACCAGTTTTCTTTATATGTTTTGTCACTGTAAACCATTCTTTATCTAAACCTAAACGCTGTAGCACATTCATGCAAGTGTAACTATGTTTTAGCATACCCTTGTACCTGCTAACTTGTTTTGGTCATTTCATATGTGATTGTATTCACCCAGGATGTGCCTGTAAATGAATCAATGAGATCAGTGCGGTAATCTGGTAAACAGAAGTAACTAAATAAATGGCTCTTATTTTTATTTTATTAGGCAGATGTGTTGTCGGTTTATCTATCCAAAGGATGGAACGTCAGGAGTGCAACCCCCCCCAGTGCTGTGCTGTAGTGCACTACTGGAATATGAAACTAATGTTGCTTCATTCAGGTTGTTGTCATTACCTATAAAGTAAACAACATGGCTTTTACAGTATGTTTTGTTGCTGCTACTGGTATTACATGTTCAGTTGCATTCATTACAGGATGTGACATGGATGTTAACTACAGGGTTTCTGACAACTGCAGATCAGGGAGGCTCACAAATGCAACCAATGAGAAGCAGGTGCATCCTGGAGGATATAATGACTACTTCCTTTCCTGTTATCCTTGTAAATGAACCTTGTCTAAAAACACTGAAAAGCTGCTTTCACAGACTGGCTTTATTACAATACGCAAGACTGAATGCAACATGACAGAAAATGCTTTTTATATAAACTAACTTTAGAAAACTCCTTAAAAATGCTCTAGTTGAAACGTCTTTCCACCTGAAGAAAGGAAGACAGCTTTCCTGAAATGAAGTGGAACAAGCTTAAAATGATACTTGTTGAATAAAAATTGACCTCGTGTCTGGACTTCTCTCAAATAGTGTGAGATGCATAAAAACCCTTGTGCTGACTGAAAATGTACCTGGAATACTGACTCCTCTCAAATGGCATGTGAAGCGTATAAACCCTCAATACCCATATAGGAACTTCTGGCAAAGGGCTTCCTTGTGGCAGAGAGATGGGTTGTCACGAAAAAATTTCCTGTTTGTTCCTATGAAGCCAAAACCTGTATGTAGCGTCATGAAAAGATTTCCTGTTTGTTCCTATGAAGCCAAAACTTGTATGCAGCGGATGTTTTTGTTTGTGAACTGTTGCTGCACTCTGTTTGACATGGAAAAATACTGGAGGCCAAGTCAAAGTCTGAGACTCTAGCAAGTTTTATTACACCTCAAAGAGAGAAGTGCTGCTATTGGCCTTCTACAACAGCTACTGAATATAATGACTCACCCAACCGGGTTTATATCATATGAACGAATTGCACAAATTGTGAACACTAATAATATCGAACGTGCCGGACCTCAAACTTCCTATTGTGGGGGGCTGTGCCCCCCACTAAACATATATTCCAACTCCAAGATCGCACTACAGTGAGGAAAGGATAAATATCCCATTTTTCACTGTACCATGATCTCAGAAAAAGCACTTTGAGGTTCGGTGCGTTTGATATTATGAGCATTTGCAATTTGCGTGATTTGCTCATATGATATAGACCCCACCCAACCACCTCTTTAGGAAAACCTGGAACATCCCTAAAGAAGCTTGGAATGGAAGAGACCATGGATGCTTATTTGGAGGAATTTGAAAGGTATGCAGCTACAAAATACTAGCTTGGTATGCTGGCAGTCTTGAGTCCCAAATGAGAACCAATATTATCCTTTCACTTTTATGATTCTAGATGAAAGGGAGAAACTTGTACCTGCATTTACCGAAGAGGCCATGGCTCAACTTCCAGTAAGACTACTTATAAAAATGAATGCTGACTTTTTGGTTGACCTTTAGATAAGTCATGTCAGTTTCAAGACAGCTCAGTAAGAAAACATTATACTATATAAAGCTAAACAGAATATATCAAAAGTAGATGGACAAACAAGGGAACACAGCAGCCCCACTTTATACCAGTATCAACACTATTAGCTAAGAAATGACCTGCTCTATGGGGTAACCAAAGACAAAGGACAGATACTGAGATCGTTATTAGTTCCAAGGTCTTTCACAACACCTGTGATAAACTCAGCACACAGACACATTTTGGGTAGTTATGCAGGAAAGTAAAGTTGAGTAAGTAAACACAATTGTACTTTTCTAAATGCAGAGTTGAGTTACTAAAGTTACCACAACAGTAGATGTTTGAATGATCACTGCTGCAGTAGCCTTAGCTGTATGGGTTATATCCTGCCAAAGACAAACGCCTGCCACCTTCCAAAGCTTCAGGGCACTTTCCATGTGCTCAAACTGTCAGGTAGCTCAAGCTGATATGACTGAAAGACAAGTTTGGGTTGCATGCCCTTCAGAGCCTGTCAACAGAAAGTAGGAGGCTAAGCCCTGAGAGGACAATGTTGGAAACGACAAAAAAAAAAAAAAAAAAATGCATTTTTTAACATGTTAAATTTAAACAACTTTCCCCTTATTAAAGACAAGTGCATTGCGGATTTTTTCATAGTTAAACACCTGAAGATCTCTGAAATTAGGCAAACTTTTAATGTATCTAACAAATACACCTTAATACTCAGACAGATTTTGGATCTAGTTAATCCCTATATCGAGGTTCCAGAGTTAACCAGGGAGGACATTGAGACCTCCAAAGTTATTTTGAAACTACTTCTGCTTAAGAAAAAGATGATCTCCAATGTATACAAACTCTTGGTCTCAGTCAGAACTAATAACACTCCAATATTTTCCAAGTTCTGGGTGGATAAGGACCCGGGTATATCCGCTGCAGTTATGCAAGAATCTTTTAAGGTAAGCACTAAATATATCCCCTTCAAAAAACTGGCCTATACGCAACTTAGGATTGTAAATAATGCATATTGAACCCCAGCAATTATTAATAAATTTCAACCTAACTCATCATCTTCATGCACATTTTGTAAGGCACAGGTAGCTGACATTTACCATATCTTCTGGAGTTGTAAATGTGTGTACAGATTGTGGTGCGCCCTAAGAGTTATCCTGGGAAAGATGGGATATGAGAAATCAACTCTCTCATGGCAATATGCGCTACTACATATACCTCCAGATTATATTACTAAATCACAGCACAAGGTGTTGATATCCATATTCATGTTTATTAAATATTATATTTCACTCCATTGGAAGAATCAAGCAATGCTATCCTGGGAAGGTTTAAAATAATTGATTTTTAGACATATAAAGGTGCAGAAATTCCTCTTTTATAAAGGGAATCATAAATACCATTCTGAAAACTTTTGGAGTTCATTTTTTGCACATTTAATAACCTGAAATGTTATGTCTTAATGTTTCTATTTATCATACATTTTCTTTTTCACCATTGCATCTGTAACAGTTATTGAAATTTGGGCTTTGTACAGTTGTATATACTTGTTTTCTTCGTTAGATAGTGATGTGTTGATATGTATGTGGATTTGTTTGTAATGTTTGTTGCTGAAAAAGAAATAAAATAAAAAGAATTTATAAAAAAAAAAAATGCATTTTTTTATGCCTGGGTGTGGACATCAAAAAACAAGGTAATAATCATTTGAATATCTACTGTTGTGGTAAATTTAATTACACAAATGTACTTTGTTCATCATATTAATCACGACTGCAGTAGCCTTAACTATTTGAGTAAATTGTCCCTTCTTCTTACCTCCAAAGATCTGAAAGATAGTACCAGAGTTATTTGTGGACATCCAAGGTATGGAATATCCTTTCTCCCTCATTTTTGGTTCAGGATAGAAAACAGGAAGATGCTTAGTTTAGCTTAAAGTAAACTCAGATACCACTTTAGGAATAAAAGAAAGCTTAGTTTTCAAAGAAAACCTGTAGCTGTGGAAAATGAGATGGGGTTGATGCAGCATAAGAGCTTGCAACTCAGATACTCTTCTTGTAGAGTTCAGAGCAATCAGTAAAACTGTTTTCCATGTTCTTTCAGCACACATATGCCTCTGAGATAGGCATACACACAGTCTTGTCTCATGTTATAGATGGGAATGAGCACACCATCTCTGGTAACAATAGAAAGCTTAGTAATGCTAAAATATTACCTGTTAGGTGCAGAATTTGTATCAGTAACTGACAATGTTCCTTTACAAAGGCTCTACTGACATAAAAAATGCAACCTGAAACTATCCTGGCAGGCTCCAGCCTGCAGACTTTTAAGATCTAATACCACCTGGGCTGCAGTCACTTAAATGTGGAAGGGCTATCCCTGGCATACGATGCCTCCAATAAGGATAGAACTGAAGGTTCTGCGCTTGGGGATCATGTAGAACAGTGACTGCTGAGCATGGGGAAAACACTCCTGGCTGTTCATTTCATCTTAGGCTACATCACTACAGTGTGCATCAAGGACAGGAAAGAGAAAGTTCCAGGGACATGCAGAGCAAGCAGGCTAACAAAAGGGAAGCTCTCCAAAGTAAACTAACAGAAGGGAGTGGATCCTGAGGGAAGTTAAGGCCACTGCCAAGGGAAGAGATCAGATCCTTTACCCTGGGATGAGAGAGGAGTCTCAAGGGAGCAGTGGGAAAGTGTTCCAGAAAACTGTAGCCTGGAAGATATCTCTGAAGTCTGAAAAGGATAGTAGCTAAAGGACATCCCCTTTCCCTTTATTAAAGCCAGTAGACAACAATTGTGTGACTACAGGTCCTGTTTTGCTTTGGAAAATCCCTGTAAGGAGAAACAGAGCAAAGGTGAACTGCACTCTGTTAAGACTGCTGTGAATGGACTAGATTTACTTCTGTTACTGCAAATGTTTTACTGGAAGAAAGTGTTTCCATTAGCGAAATGAATCAAGACCCTATCATCCAGGCAGCCAACCGAAGTTTATTTGCTGTCTGGTTATATTTATTTATTTTTATTTTATTTTACATTTGTTAACTGGGGGTGTCTGACTGGGCCAAAAGCCCTTTTCAGCAGAGGCCTGGGGAGAAATGCTCCACAAAGAAATACAATTACAGATACATTTAGGTGTTTAAACAGCATCACAATACATACAAATTTATAATTGACATTTTTACAGTGGTATGACGACAGCAACAAATTCAGTGGAATCAAAAAAGCATTAATAATAAGAATGATTAATAAACTTCATCATATACATTTGTGGTTTGAAACGCAATACAATACATACATAGTACATTAGAAAATTTTTTGCAGTAGTATGAGGACAGCCCAAATAGAGGAAAATAAACCTTTGTTA
Source organism: Protopterus annectens (assembly GCF_019279795.1). Lineage (NCBI taxonomy): Eukaryota > Metazoa > Chordata > Ceratodontiformes > Protopteridae > Protopterus > Protopterus annectens. Next base: position 756,602,728 of record NC_056725.1, on the reverse strand, counting down.
AAAAATAAATCATTACACAGTTTCATGGTAACCATTTGTACTTAGAACAGTGGTAGTCCTAGTTAATATCATGGTTAAAGAGTAATTATTTAACTTGAAGGGGTCAGTATATGTGAAGGAGAGTGAGAATTTAGTAAAAGTAAGATGGTCTTTTCTGATTTCTCTAGCCTGGGGTATATCAAACAACCCTGAAAGAATGTTGGCTGTGGCTATAGTAGGCCAAGTTCATCCACTGTATACTTCTACTATTAATTATTATAAGCACTAAAAAGCAGTTTTCACGGACCACCTTTGTTACTATAAGCACCGGATAATACTACTGCATATGTATTGCATGGAGCACTGCAACTACATACCAAATTCAGTAAAAAGACAGGATTAAGCATATTTCTGACATAAAAAGGTGTTATACAATTATCACACATCTGCTCAGTGCTGTTAAACAATAGTCTTATGCTCAACAGTGGTCAGTGGCTACAGCAGACGAGCAGCAGGAAGCCATTAAACAAACACTTTGCTGACATTTAAAAATAAAAGCTCTAACAAAGCATTTACAGGCTTCCTGATGACCTTTTTGGGTGTCTGTAGTTTGTGTGTTATGGTATTATAAGCTATAGAACACTTACAGTGAACACATTGTTTTACTTATTTTTAATTAATTTATTTCATGTTTCTAACATCTATAGCATGTGGTAGCAGGAAGATCACCATGCAGTACAAATAATTAGAACTGGGTGTTTTCTATCATAACCCAGGAAGTTTACTTCACTCAAGAGATGAATTTTATGACATTCATGTTTTGGTTACTGCTGGAGACCTGGACATAACCTTCATATAGCTGGCCTTGTTGCCACTAATCAGTGAACTATAAACAAGTACACAGTCATTAATTAAGGTCATAAACTGACTATTTCTCTTTAAAAAATAAGAAAACTTCTGCTGTATATACAAACTGGAATGTGGAGAGAGTGTTGGCTGAAGCTACAGTGAGCTAAATTCATCCACTGTACTCTTTTAGGATTAATTTTAGAATATTTCTAAAGTGTTAACTCATGTTTTGTTCAACTGATATCCCAGCTGCTGCAGCACTCTACAATTAAGACTAAAGGGCTGCAGCTCTGATAAATGAAGCTTTTGCAGATCACTGAAGCCATTGTAATTCTTGTACACTACAGACTCTGCCATCTATAAACCTGATTTTGTACAAACTTCATTGTGATGTCCTTCAAAGTTGAGCTTATCAACATGCTGGCATTCTACTAAAAGTCCAACTCTACCCACATGATCCAAATATACTCTTAGCCCTCAGACCACTATTTTAATTTGGAAAATGGCAGTGAATACATGATGGGAAAATGATCTGGAAGAACCTGGGCTTTTATGGCATCTAATAAAAACTGCTAAGAAAAACAAAGTCAAGCAAGAGTTTTCACTGTCTAATACCTTAAACGTCTTGTAGTGGAGGCCATTGGGGTATATGCCCTTAAGGACACACTGCATTTCAGAAACTCACTTCATAGGGTGAAACAGCTCACCAGCGAGGGCCTTTAAAGCAGTAATTCAACTTACTTTTTCACTGTTCATTTGAACATATAAAATGAACAATATCTTATTCAACAGTTTCAAAGGGCTCTGATGTGAAGCAGTTTGTTTTTTAACAAGTGCTGTAAATACTGATATTGGTCATTGTGTAAATAAGAAGAAAATAAAAAAGTCTTTCACTGCTCAGATTACAGAGTTTTTATGAAAACTGCAGAATACTCTATAAAACATTTTACACATGTGGCATTCTGTACTGCTGTCATGTGTCAATATTTCCATTCTTTTATCATTTATCTACAGGTATGTATATGTTTTAACAATAAACACTTAAAAAATACACAAAATGTGTGCAACAAATTCAGTACTTATAGCTAGTGGGTTAGATGTGCAGAACTAGAGAAGATAACCAATACAAAGGAATCCGGAAGCAAAACAATGTCATTCTTGATATCTAAAGCTTTATAAATATCAAATGAATGCAAAGGTCCGACAATCTTGCTGAAGCTTGTGGATGAGCAGCTGAACGAAACAAAAGCTAAAAATAATCATTACCCTTATTCGAGACTTTTTCCTCCATGCCTTCTCCTGTTCTGTATCCCACCAGCCTTTGTTGGTCATGTAGTGTCGCAGGCGGGAGATTGGATGATCCTGCTTGTCCCAGTAGTTTACTTCATCGACTGAACGGTAGGCTGAGCTATCATCACTTGTGCTATGATGGCCAATTCTAATACATAAAAATATATATAGACTGTTACCTATTGAACATAATAGCATTAATGAACTTTAAAGCATGACAAACATTCCAACAGATGCTACTGGGAAACAACTACGAGTTTTCACTGGTCTCAACCAAATAGCAGCATGGCCTCTAAAGGATGTTAATAAAGCTGTACACAACTTTGAATTATATTACAAATGTTTGTTTCAACTAGATGAGGTAGCTTCTGTTCCTGATAAAGCAGGCTACAACACTGAAATGAAGCAAAGACACCTTTACTGAACAAATCATTTACCGGTATGTCATTGCCTCAATGAGAAATGGTTGATTTTCAGCTACTGCTCTCCTTCGAGCTTCCTTTGTGGCATTATATACTGCAAACACATCATTTCCATCAACTCGAATGGAAAGAATGCCATAACCAGGACCTCTGGCAGCTGAAATACAAAGAGGAAAAACAATCTTATATCACCTTCAAAGTAACAATCACTACATTAATTTGCAAGAATGCAATATAGAAGTTGAGTGGTAGTAATAATCTGAACAGCAGAAAGGTTTTTACTAACTGTGCTTCACAAAAGATGAAAGGAAAGTGACTAAAAAAGATAACCATCCTCTAACGTAATTATGACATAAAGACAAAATATCCTGTCAACTTGCTGTGTATATAAAAAATATTTTTTCTAGTTCCCCATGCCCAATTGTAGCTTAAGTTAAAATATATTGCTTCATTTTCTACTGCATCTAAATCTAAACATTACTAATTATCATGATGTTACTTGGGAAAGAGCATCAGAGCTGTCTATGCTCCATACAAAAGAGCAGAAGTTGTACCAACAGTTCAGCTTTCATTTTTAAAGAAGTTTTTCTACCTTTGTGTGGCTCATCAAACACCACAATCAAAGTTCTGTTAGGCTTTTGATACAGATGAACATAAAGGAAACTAACGAGCAACACTTTTCTAGTAAACACATGGGCAATCAACTGTCTGATCAGTATGAATGCGTGCGTGCGTGCGTGTGTGTGTGTGTGTGTGTGTGTGTGTGAGAGAGAGTGTGTGTGTGTGTGTGTGTGTGTGTGTGCGCGCGTGTGTGCGTGTGCGTGTGTGTGTTTGTGTGTGTGTGTGTGTGTGTGTGTGTGTGTGTGTGTGTGTGTGTGTGGAGGGGGAATTGGCTGGCAATACCTAACAGTGCCATCCTCTCTCACTATGGCAACCCATAGCTCCTGCTGTAAGTGGGATATGTAGCTTTAAAAATGTTAATGCCTAGCCTTGCTACAGGGATCTACATGTCATGTGGTACACATGCTTTCTAAAAGGCAATATAAATAAACATGAAGTAGCTACAGCCCACTGACAGTGTTGCCTGTTGCATACAGAGCAATCAGACAAATATTCAAAGCTTACAAGGTATCATAAGTGAATATTTATATAAATGAATACATTTGTTTTCAAGAGCTACTGCATTTGGAAGCAAAGAGATGTAGATGGAGTTAGAAAAAATACTCCAGCTATCAGAAAATCATGTCATAGCAAGGCAAGTTAGCATGAAACTAAAAGCTTTGGATATGAAAAAAAAAAGTTGATTCCTTATCAAGGATGAATTAATTATACAAGCAAACAGAACACACTGCTAAGAAAAGAAACCGTGAAGGCATTTAATTTTTTTGTTTCCTGAAGAGGAGAAAGACAATACATCTGCAACTAGAGAAATCATTCATGAATTACTGTTAATCTAAAAATCATATAATGTATTTGCTAGTTGCTCTTTACAAGTGTGCAAGAGCCTACAGAGACTGCAGGCATTTATATTACTGAGCTAACATGCCAAGCAAAGTGTGAATATCTTCTTCTTTCGGCTGCTCCCATTAGGGGTTGCCACAGCAGATCAACTGTTTCCATTTCTTCCTATCCCCTGCATCTTGCTCCGTCACACCAACCACCTGCATGTCCTCTCTCACCACATCCATGAACCGTATCTTAGGCCTCCCTCTTTTCCTGTTACCTGGCAGCTTCATCCTTAGCATCTTTTTCCCCAATATACCCTGCATCCCTCCTCAGCACATGTCCAAACCAACACAATCTTGCCTCTCTGGCTTTGTCTCCAAACCTTCCAACCTGGGCTGACCCTCTAATATACTTATTCCTAATCCTGTCCATCCTCGTCACACCAGTGCAAATCTTAACATCTTCATCTCTGCCACATCAAGCTCTGACTCCTGCCTTTTTGTCAATGCCACTGTCTTCAACCCATAGAACATAGCTGGTCTCACTACCCTCTTGTACACCTTCCCTTTCACTCTTACTGGTACTCATCTGTCACAAATCACTCCTGACACTCTTCTCCACCCACTCCATCCTGCCTGTACTCTCTTCTTCACCTCTTTTCCACACTCACCATTACTCTGTACTGTTGATCCCAAGTACTTAAACTCATCCACCTTCACCGCCTCTACTCCCAGCATCCTCACCATTCCTCTATCCTCCCTGTCATTCACACACGCACATTCTGTCTTAGTCCTGCTGACCTTTATTCCTCTTCTCTGTAGAGCACACCTCCACCTCTCCAGGGTCTCCTCCACATGTTCCCTACTCTCACTACAGATCACAATGTCATCTGCAAACATCATAGTCCACGGGGACTCCTGTCTGATCTCGTCTGTCAACCTGTCCATCACCACTGCAAATAAGAAAGGGCTCAGAGCTGATCCTTGATGTAATCCCACCTCCACCTTAAACGCATCTGTCACTCCCACCGCAGACCTCACCACTGTCACACTACCCTCGTACATATCCTGTACCACTCTTACATACTTCTCTGACACTCCCGACTTCCTCATACAATACCACAACTCCTCTCTAGACACCCTGTTATATGCTTTTTCTAAATCCACAAAGACACAATGCAACTCCTTCTGACCTTCTCTGTACTTCTCCATCAACACTCTCAGAGCAAACATCGCATCTGTAGTGCTCTTTCCTGACATGAAACCATACTGCTGATCACTAATCATCACCTCCCTTCTTAACCTAGCTTCCACTAGTCTTTCCCATAACTTCATGCTGTGACTGATCAGTTTAATCCCTCTGTAGGTACTACAGCTCTGCACATCACCCTTATTCTTAAAAATCGGTACCAAAACACTTTTTCTCCATTACTCATGCATCCTCTCACTTTCCAAGATTTCATTAAACAATCTAGTTAAAAACTCCACTGCCATTTCATCTAAACACCTCCATGCTTCCACAGGTATGTCATCTGGACCAACAGCCTTTCCATTCTTCATTCTCTTCATAGCTATCCTTACTTCCTCCTTGCTAATCTACAGCACTTCATGATTCACTATCCCCACATCATCCAACCTTCTCTCCCTCTCATTCTCTTCATTCATCAGCCCCTCAAAGTACTCTTTTCATCTGCTCAACACACTCTCCTCGCTTGTGAGTATGTTTCCCTCATTATCCTTTATCACCTTTACCTGCTGCACATCTTTACTAGCTCGGTCCCTCTGTCTAGCCAATTGGTACAGGTCCTTTTCTCCCTCCTTAGTGTCCAACCTTTTATACAACTCTTCATACACCTTATCCTTAGCCTTTGTCACCTCTCTCTTTGCCATGCACCTCATCTCCTTATACTCTTGTCTAATTTCTCCATCTCTTTGACAATCTCACTTCTTCGCCAACCTCTTTCTCTGTATACTCTCCTGTACTTCTTCATTCCACCACCAGGTCTCCTTGTCCTCCTTCCTCTTTCCAGATGTCACCTCCTTGTCCTCCTTCCTCTTTCCAGATGTCACACCAAGCACCTTTCTAGCCATCTCTCTTAGTAGCTCTGCTGTAGTTACCCAGCTATTCGGTAACTCTTCACTGCCACCCAGTGCCTGTCTCAACTCTTCCCTGAACATTACCTCACAATTACCCTTTTTCAATTTCCACCATTTGATCCTTGGTGCTGCCCTCACACTCATCCTCCTCTTCTTGATCACCAATGTCATCTTACAAACCACCATCCTATGCTGCCTAACTACACTTTCCCCTGCCACCACACTTTACAGTCTCCAATCTCCTTCAGACTGGCCCTTCTACATAAGATATAATCCACCTGTGTGCATCTTCCTCCACTCTTATATGTCACCCTATGCTCCTCCCTCTTGTTAAAATACGTATTCATCACAGCCATGTCCATGCTTTTCACAAAATCCACTACCATCTGACCTTCTGCATTCCTTTGTTTAACACCATACCTACCCATCACTTCCTCATCCCCTCTGTTCCCTTTACCAACATGCCCATTGAAATCTGCTCCAATCACCAGACTCTCACCCTTGGGTACAGTCATCACTGCTTCATCCAACTCACTCCAAAAATTTTCTCTCTCATCCATCGCACACCCAACTTATGGAGCATATGCATTAACAACATTCATCATCACACCTTCAATTTCCAGCTTCATAAACATCACTCTATCCGACACTCTTTTCACCTTCAAAACACTCTTAGAATACTGTTCCTTCAGGATAATGCCTACGCCATTTCTTCTACTATCCACACCATGATAAAACAATTTGAAACTGCCTCCGATACACCTAGCCTTGCTCCCCTTCCATCTGGTCTCTTGCACACACAATATACCAACCTTCCTTTGGTTCATCATATCAGCTAGCTCTCTCCCTATACCAGTCATACTGCCAACATTCAAAGTTCCGACCCTCACTATCACAATCCTAGCCTTTACCTGCCTTTGGGCATGCCTTCCCCCCTCTTCTCCTCCTCTTCCGGCCAACAATAGCCCAATTTCTGCCAGCACCCTGTTGGCCAACAGTACTGGTGGTGGTAGTTGTTAACCCGGGCCTCGACCGATCCAGTATGTATTTCTGTACTGTTGTCTGCATGTATGATTTGGCAAAATTTTACGCCAGATGTCCTTCCTGACGCAACCCTCCCCATTTAAGCGGGCTTGGGACCGGCACAATGAAATGCACTGGCTTGTGCATCCCCAGTGACAAAGTGTGAATATGGTGATGAAAATAATTCAGTAACTAGACAGAGAATAAAACATGAAGAAACCACAGACAAGCTATTAAGAGAAACAGACATGACCTTATCAAAAGCAGTAAAGCAGTGGACATTTATAACACAATTGTTAAAAGAATTAACTGAGAAAAAGGAAACATGCGCAAGATAAAAATGTGAGGCAAATAAAAGACAAACATGAGAATTAACAAAACAATGCATTGTAACAGTAGGTATGCAGGATAAGGAGAGACAAAAGTGCAAACAAAATATGGTGCAGTAGGAACCATGCTCTTACGTGCTAATGTAAATAAGCATAAGAGGAAGCAGTGCCTTTCTTGTAATCACTTTTATAAAATGTGTCATTATGCAAAGATCAAGAAACTTATTTGCATGTTGTTTAACAAAAACAGGTGTACAATCTCTTTGTTGGCACCACTAAAGTACTAAGAGCTGATAGTGACGTCTGAAAATCTAGCAAACACTAATACAAGAGGGTGAATCACTGCTTACGAGAAAATTTTGAGAATTAATAATTGAAAAACTGAACTTAAGTTGGACAGAAAAAAGGTATACATTAATGTTTAAAGCTAATTTTTAAGCACTGGACCTGAAAATCACTGAAAAAGACAGCAATGTGTATACTGCGAATGCATTCAAGGCATGAATTAAAGCCAATGGGTCAAAACTTACATACAAGCGAATATATAATATCAGAAAAAGAAGGTTCCCCATTGTGGCACTAAAGTGTAAACAACAGTAGCAACCAACAACAATGCCCAGAACAGACCAACAAGAACAAAGATGCTGCATTATGACTGGCAGCAAGACAGTGAGAGGATCCTATGCTCCTAAGTCCGCTTATGTACCCCTATGCCCATATAGGTCATACACTGGACGTAGGAGTGTATGGAATGTTTTTGTCTATGGTACACTGGCTCGACATCTGGCTACTTTAGTGAGATAACATATTAGTATTGGAACATTGCCACAGTAATCTAAGGGAGGACATAAATTCTATGCCATGAGACTACTGAGAACATAGGAACAATAATATTGACTACTGAAAACAGGAACAGTAATATTAATTTACAGTATGAAAGTATGGAGTGAAAGTGTACAGAAATAGTCAAAGTTTCTAGCGGAAACAATAACATTTCAGATACAAAGTACAAGTAGCTCTCAGGAGTGCAAAAACGCTGGAAGGGATTCATTTCCTTCACTTACTTTTAGTCTTAGGCTGACAGTGTGTACCTAGTAATATCCTCCAAGGGTCAACATGCAGTGGGCATCAGCAAGGGTGTAACACCAACTTCCGCAAGTGCAACAACTGCTCGACAGCATCCTGCACCTTAGAAACCACTGTTTCTATTGTGGTATTGTTAAACTAGCATTTTTAAATATTTCAGGTATTCCTTTTTCTGGAAAACTGTGCATTAACAATCAAATTCAATCATACATGACTAATATGTAATATATGCATGCACACACACACACACACACACACACACACACACACACACACACACACACACACACACACACACACACACACACACACACAAGCAAACACAAGGCTCTTTACAACAAATTAACCCACCATAAAGCTTCTTTCTTGCTCCATGAGCTAATGAAAACACAATCAATTTGACAGCTGCCAAAATAGCTATCAAACGTTGCAGTATAGTGGCTATTTTGAAAGCTGCCAAAATAGCTGTCAGTTGCCGCACTTTTTACAATGCTTTTGAAGATGAAGTAGCAGTCAAATTCTGTACTTTGACAGCTCTTTTGAGAGCTATCACACAGTGGTAGTTCAACGTTGAAACAAAAAGCCAGCATTGGCAGCTTTAAGAAGGAAAATGGGACTAAAATATAGTTTTAGTTTCCTACTAGGCTACTGACCCTGAAGGATCTTTAGAAGTCTAACCATGCATTCATATTTTTAGCCCTTGTAATTTAAAAAAGAATAACCTATGGTAAATAGAACATTTACATGCTAACCCTTTTCCATAAGGGACAAGAGTGCTACTACAGGAGTAAACTTGCACTTTCCCATCCATTCATCCAGACTACAACTGAATAGAGTATGAAAAGTACTTTGTTTTATGTGGAGAGGAAGACTATACTAAAAAAGTGAAATTCTTTGTGATACATATCTATTCCTTCAACATGTTTTATTTAACTTACAGACAAGATTAAGATTTCAGGAGTGCTTGTTTATGTCCCCATTGGATTTGAAGACTGCAGCAGGTGTGAGACAATACGATCTGTTGAAGCTCTGTATGTTAGGCAGAGGTCACCCTTAAAAAGCATGTACGATACTAAGAATGGGGACAAAGCTTAAGATGATCAGCGTAGTTCTTACGATTTAAGCCACTGATTTTTTTGTAGGACAAAATGCTGTGGGCATTCAAAGTGTCACAGGTACAGCCAAAATGGGGCACTATACTCAATGATCAGCTTAATAAGTGTTGTATACAATAGAATTAATGCATCCGTGGACCTGGATGCCATACTATTATTAATCAGTTGTGCAATGAAAACAAAAAGTGGAAGGGACATTGTGCTTGCTGAAGGATACCATTATATATTTCTTGGCATTTAATTTTAATCCAAGGTTTTGACACCAGCTATCTGTGGGAAAGACCCTCTTACAGGACCTTAGTGTACTCTGGAGAGTTAATAATGGCACCTACTTTACACTCATTGATATACTAGGTCAGCCATAAACTCTTACCATTGGATTGACCTCCAGAAAGGAAATGCAAAGCAGGAATGACACAAAGAGAAAGCTCTGGTGTGAACTGCTGGTGACAGATCTTTTGGAGGAAATGGAGTTGCACACACCAATTTTCTGGATTCTACTTAAGAGCCAATTTTCTATCTATTGAGACATATAGGGATTGACATTTAGCTGGGATAGTTTATTAACAATACCTCAGTGTGGAATGGTGATGAATGCCTTGGTGAGATCTAGATATGTGGTATGTACTGATTTCCCTCATCCATCCTTCTTGAAAAGTCGACTAAGTTGAGTAGGCAAGATTTGCCCCTGACAAAACCAAATTGGTTTGGGTCATGGGTGTGTAGATTGCCTATATCCTTGTTCATCAATTCCATAATGATCCTTTCCATAGCCTTAAAGATGAAGCTTGTCAGACTAATGGGTCTATAATCACCCGGGTCAGTTGACACCTCACTCTTGAGTAAGGGGATGATTGTTGCGGTCCACCATTTGTCCAGCACACAGCCTGCTTGGAGGCTGATACTGAATAATCTCTGTAGGGGGTTTGACACTTCCTATTTCAGGCAAGCCAGTAGGCATCCTGGTATGTTATTCAACCAGAATGAAGCAGTGTTTTCAACCTTCTATAATGCCTTACTCTTGGGAAACAGTTATGTGATCTGGGAATGTTGGGGGAAGAGGGAAGTGAAGTTTGTACTATATTTATCTGCTAGTAGTTTGGCTTTGTCCTCTGGGTCTGAGTTGATGTTATCATTTACTATTAGCATTGTGCAGTCCTAGGCATTGTTTTTGAGGTTTGCAACATAGTTAAAGAAGGCTTTATGGTTGTTTGAGTTTGGTTGACTTGATCAGGGACCACAGTTCCCTACTACATTTAGCAAGAATGTTTTTGGCATGTTGGGAATTACATTTATTTTTAAAAGTGATGGCTTGTTTATATTTCATACATTTCTTGCATGAAACACAGGTGGGAAGAATAATATTAGCTGGGGACTTAAACTTACCAGAAAGAGATTCAACGTTAGTAAGGAAATTATTCACAACATATGTTCAGGAACAACATTTGCTTTGGATTGGAAAACAAAAAACTACCAGGGAACAAAACATATTACATACTGTTTGTGTTCCTAAAGAAATTACTGTTACTTAAAGTCAAATTTTACTTCTGTTGATGTGCAGTGATCATGGGTTATAATTGTTAATTTGTTGCTATATAATTCTGCCAAACTGAAATCTAAAGCAATGCACAGAAGATTAATTGCAGATTATGTGAAAGACTAGAGTGATGTGTTCAGTGGAAAAACTGCAGATGGAATGTAGAAAGTTTTGAAAGAGAAATTGTTCGGGTGCAAAAAAAAAATTCAAAAAAATGTTTAACATCAGGATCTAGGCATAGAACGTCAGGAGGATAGATTTCCATAGGAACGAGATACCTGACCAAGGTGAGAGATAAAAAATGAGAAATGGAAGAGATGTTAAACTACAACTTTCAAAACTGAAATAAATAAGCTGGACAAAAAAAAATGAAGCATAGTGTGAGACAAAATCTAGAACATTTTGAAATAAAATTGTATAAAGATATTGACCACAATAAGAAACCATTTTACAGATACATAAGATGTGGAAGGAGTATAGACATACAAATTGATAAACTGTGCACAGATTATAAAATTTAATCTCAGATACAACAGATTATAGATATATTTACAAAATCTTATGCAAAACAGGCTACACAAAGGGGATGATGTGTTGTCCTAGTGACATCAAGGTAACCTCAGATACTGGAATCAAATTAGATTACACTGAAATAAACTTTTCAAACAAGATCCAAACAAAGTACAGGGAGGAGATGGAATCAGTAATAATGACCTGAGAACACTTCAGCAAGAACTGACCATACCATCATTCTCTAAGGGGTCCAAATGGAGAGATAAGTCAGCAAGTAAAGGAGAGTATTATTGCTGAAACTGAATTCATCCTGAAGTCATAGTGAGTACCTTTGCGAGGTGGACCCTGTTTTTCACACAATCTCACCAAGACTACACTGGTATACAGAGTGAATTTACATAGCATATGTCATGGACAGAAGTACGTTAAAAAATAAAAAAGAGAGCTGGGTGCACAAGACCCAGTATGTGCCAGGACTGGAAAAGATGACAGTACAGAAACCTCAAAATATGGAAACATTCCTGCGATGGGTCCAGGCCAGGCCCAGGGGACGCATGGCTCCCCTGCTCTAGAAAGAAGCAGAAGTCCACAAAAATCACAAAAAGTGATAGGCCAAAGAAGAGCCATAAAGACGATAAAGTGGACTATTGAGGATAAGAAAGAAAATATATATTGTTACTATTATGCAAAAAGCCCAGAACTTCCAGACACAAAAGATATACAAAATGATTGAGAGAGAAATTAGAGGAAAGAAAAATACTTCTACAAGAAAAACTGTCAGAAGCTTCAAACAAAAATATGTATTCATTAATACAACAGATTTGTGAAAAAAAAAGTATCTAGATCAAGAAACTTTGATCTTTTTGGAAAAAGAAGCATCTGAGGAGATGTGAAAATATAAACAAAAACCTAGAGATTTTTGAAAAGTATAAAAGAAATATGGACATGGGAAAGAAAGATTTTATATACAATATTTATGCAAAGGAGAAAGCCAAATTAATCAATATAAAGAAGACGGCCTCAAAGACATTCAAAGAGAAATGCAGGCAAAGCATTTTACAATACAAAAAATAAGAAGACAGAGTAAAAGCAGAAAAGGAAATCAGTAATGGAGAAGTTAAAGAAATAGAAAGTGATATTATGGAGTACTTGTGAAGTGAAGGATTCGTTGTAGAAAATCTAATTCAGAAGGCACCACAACAGGATAGCGCAATGAATATCCAAATTAAGGGGAAACCAGTCGAACAGGAAGCAATTGGTCAGGTGCCATATGAAGATATTTTGGAGTCTTCCACAGGAAACCAGTATAAATGTTCACTTGAAGCTAGACAGCAAGGGAAGGACCAGTAAACTGTGGCAACTCTGATGCAGTCAATGTTGAGGAGTGATAGGCCAGTAAGTTCCCATATGACAGAGCAATGTATGGCACAGGATGAAACTGAAGAGAATGTGCCACATGAAGATGCTAATAGAACTTTCTATAGAATGCCTGCAGGAAGTGGAAAACAAAAAATGTGCCCTCAGTGTAGAATAAAATGAGCCAAGAGAAGAGTTGCTTGATTTAATAGATATAGATAGACATATTAAGATCAATGAAAGAAACAGACTGCAGAAGGTCAATAAAAACAAGTCAGAAGTTTGATAAAACAAATGGACACAGTAATTAGGACTGCCCATAGAGATCCATGCACTGTAACAGAAATAAACAGGATACATTACTGTGCAGCTAAATTAATAACTGATAAAAGTTCTACTACAAGAACAAAGGGTAGTGAGGGAAATGAAGGGGAGAAATCAAATACCATCATGGAAGTATCAAATAGAGAAAACTATAAAGCAATTAAGACAAGTAGTAAAGAAGAGGGAACAGATCAACAAAAATACTTAGAAAGACAGACGTGATAAAAGCAATGCACAGTATTAGAACAGATCAGGATCTATCATGCAGTATCGCAAGTAGACCAAAAATCTTAGCACAGGTGGAAAAAACTTAGAAGTTATGCAGATAAATATAAAGGAAAAGTGCAAAATAAGCAATTTATTGAAGATTCAAAAAGTTTTATAGAGAATTGGGAAACAAGGTAAAAGGAATTGAAAAAAACATCAAAAAAGAAGAAATAGATACATTTTGGAGAAGTAGAAGACCCTGTGGAACATAAAGATGCTAAATGGATAGAAGAAGTAAAAGATAGAAGAAGTAAAAGAAAGAATAAGAAGTTTAAAGGTACATGATATGAAATGGGATGAAGAGACTGAAACAAAGTTAAGAAAAGCCTCTAACTGGAAAAGCCCAGGCCCAGATGGAGTACCTAACTTCTGGTTAAAAGTATTAACATCTTTGCATAAAGATTTAGCCATGAGTAAGAACTATTTATATGCGCACTCATAACGGACACCCACCTGGCTAGCAGGAAAAACAATGCTCCTGCTTAAGAGTGAACCTGCAAGCTACCCTAAAAATTACAGGCCAATAACTTGCCTTCCGATGACTAATAAACTATACACAGGAATTGATGCCAACAGAGTTTATAGTCATTCAGAAGAAAACTCAAACATGGCAACAGAACAAAAGAGCAATAAAAGAAAGTCATATGGAACAAAATCATTTTTTTTGTTAAAGTCACAGTGGAGAACTGTAAAAAGGGGAAAAATTTAAGTATGGCATGGATTGACTACAAAAAGGCATTTGATAGTATCCCACATTCATGCATAAAAGAGTGCTTGCAAATGTGTAAGATACACCCTACACTGATCGAATACATTATAGTGACCCTGAAACAGTGGCAGACCACTTTGCAATTAAGCCATGATAAAGGACAAAATTATTATTCTGGGTAAAAAATTCAAAGTGGATATTCCAGGCTGACTCTGTCACTGCTGTTATTCTGCCTTGCCCTTAACCCATTAGGCTGTCTACTTAACAGCTTAGGCTATGGCTATAACTGGGCTCCTAGAAAATGAAAAAAGTGTCTTTGTCGAGGATTTAAAACTGTATAGCTCATCAGATGAGAAACTGAAAGCACAACTAAAAGTTGTCAAAACTTTTTCAGATGATATAAGAATGTCATTTGGTCTTAATAAATGTACAAAAGCAACCTTTAAAGCAGGAAAACCGCAGGACTAAGAAAACATCAGTTTTGGACAAGAATGTGATACAAAAGAACTCGAGCAAGAAGGAGTGTATAAATATTTGGGAACTGGTGAAGGATCAACAGTAAAAGATGAACAAATGCAAATAAAACTTAGTAAGGACTACTTTAGAAGACAATTTAATTCTGTAAACAGCAATGACATCTAGGAACAAAATGCAAACTATAAACCAATTTGCTCTTCCTGTCCTAACTTATAGTTTTGAAGTGAATGCCTGGCCCCAAAACGTGTTGGATAGATTAGATAGGAAAACAAGAAGGATGCTTCATGCTCAGCAAATGATTTATAAAAACATCAGTCCATACCAAGACTATATATTCCCCATTCCGAAGGAGGGATGAGACTCCTTGAAACTGATTACATGTACAGATATGCGATCGTGGGACTCCACACATCTGCTGACCTCACAAGACCCCAATGTAGTGAAGTTTTGAAGCATGAGGATGCTAAATCTAAGATGACTTCCCTGCTTAGTCTAGCAGAAGCATATAGGCGTCAAGCAGGAATGGAAATCAAACCACAAGAATATAAAAATCAGGCAGCAACTGAATGTGCCAAAAAACAAAATAACGAATATAAGGTGAAGGACCAGATGAGAAGACAGAAATGTGGAAAATGCATAAATACAGTTGCAAGTATGGAAAAGGTACAGTTGTGTACACTTACCATAAATGTAGATGTTCGAGTGCATTCACTGTTGCAGTCATTACATTTGGGTTATCTGCTGGCAGGTTGCCCTCAGTCGGCCTGATTAACAAAGTCTTGGGTCCTGCTTCGGTTGCTGTCCTTCTTCCATGACATCAAGTCATCAGGGGTATAAAACATGCAGCAGATGCCATTACATCAGTTTTTCTTGCCCCAGATGTCAGGTGCCCCCCAAATGTGGAGCAAAAAAAAAATTATATATGTAGAATAAAAAACACAAAACATATACCTCCAAACAAAAGCAAATACACCAAAAAGGCTTTTAAAAATGGTAACAGACATGAGAGGTATATTAAGAGAAAAAACAGGGGGGCTGGAGGGAGGGTAACCAGGACTGCAACAGTGAATGCACTCGAACATCTACATTTATGGTAAGTGTACACAACTGTACTATATTCTTCATGTTTCACTGTTGCAGTCTTTACATTTGGGTAGAATCCCAAAGCTATGGTTGGGAGGATGGATTTATACAGCATTAGGAACAGCTATAAGGCCCTGCAGGACAGCATTGGCAAAGCCTGCTCTGGATTTAGAGAAGAGCGGTAAATGGTAATGTTTGGTGAATGTATGAACTGAGCTGCAGGTAGCAGCTTCTAGAATGCATCTGGTAGGAACCCCTCTGAGAAAGGCTGCAGAAGTAGATGCAGCCCTGGTGGAATGAGATCTGATCCCCTTAGGGACAAGTTTACCATGGTGCATATAGCAGAAAACAGTACAATGGCTTATCCATTTGGAAATAGTCTGCTTTGAAATAACCTTTCCCTCTGCCCCTGCAGCAAATGCCACCAGTAATTGCTCAGGTTTTCTTAGAGATTTTGTCCTATAGAATCTTAGTTGTCTGTGCACATCCAATGAATGCAGAATCTGCTCACCCTTGTTCTGTGGATTTGGGAAGAAAGTTGGCAGATGAATGGTCTGATTAAGGGCCACACTAGACACCACTTTAGGCATAAAGGATGGATTGGTCCCGAGAGCCACCCTATCCGGGTAAAAGATAATGAACGGCTCTACTGCCATAAGTGCCTGTAGTTCTGAAATCCTTCTAGCTGCAGTGACTGCTAAAAGAAAAGCTGTTTTCCAAGAGAGAAATTTTAGGTCTGCAGTAGCAGCTGGCTTAAAAGGAGGTAGAGTAAGTTTTTCCAAAACAAAATTGAGGTCTCATATAGGAGTTGGTGCTCTCCTGGGATTCTTACATTTTTGGCCCCTCTGAGGTACTGCTTTAGCAGAGGATGAGAAAAGAGGGGAGGGCTCTGTGTTGTAATCAGCTGAAATGGCAGAGGCATGGATTTTTATGGAAGAAAAAGATAGGCCCTTGTGAAGCATCTCAGTTAAGTATTGCAGAATCTGAGGAATATTGGGTATTGCTGTGTTTATTCCTTGTGTTTGTTCCAGGCACAAAATCTTTCTAGTACTAGGCCTTCTAGCTTCCAAAATGACATCCATCACAGGTTTGCTGAGCGTTGTAACTGGTGAAAGTAGTTGATTAGCCATGCTGCAAGATTCAGAGTTTGGAGCAGAATGTGTAGACTTTGATAGTTCTGCTGAGACAGTAGGTAAGGTGTCTGAGGCAGGTACCACAAAGGAAGGTGCGACATATTGCGTAGGAGCGGGTACCAATGTTGGCGAGGCCAGTCTGGAGCAATCAGAATCATTTTTGGTTTTTCCTGTTTGACTTTTAGTAAGACCTTGGAGAGCAGAGGCAGAGGGGGAAAGGCATAGACTGACAGAAGATTTTTCCAGCTGAAGGATAGCGCATCCACTTTCCAAGCTTTTTTGTGATGAATTCTTGTACAGAATTTGTCCAACTGATAGTTTTGGGGTTAGGCAAAAAGATCCATGTCTGGGCGCCCCCATTTGTGTGTCAACATGCTGAAGATTTGTGGATCCAGTTTCCATTTGTGTGGGTCCATAAGATTTCTGCTTAGGTTGTCTGCCAGAGTATTTTGCTTTCCTGGCAGGAATTGAGCTTGTAGATGTATTTGATAAGTCAATGCCGTGTTCCACAATGCAATGGCTAGTCTGCAAAGGGGGTAGGAATGGGTACCTCCTTGCTTGTTTATGTAACACATGACTGTGGTGTTGTCTGTCTTTACCAGTAGTTGTCTTGAATGAAGATAGTCCTTGAAGGCTGTCAGAGCATCCTGTATGGCTAGCATCTCTTTCAGATTGATATGTAGGTGCATTTGATTTGGGCTCCATTGGCCCTGAATATATCTCCCTGCCAGATGCTCCCCCAAGCATAATCTGATGCGTCTGTAGTCAAGGTTTGGGCGGCAGGGGGTGGAATGAATGACAGTCCCTTGTTTTGGTGGCAGGCCTCTGCCCACCATAGAAACTCTAGCTGCAGGCAAGGCATGATAGGAATCATTGTTTCCAGGCTGTGACAATGTTGACTCCATAAGCTTTTTAGGTATCATTGAAGTTTCCTCATATGCAGTCTTGCATATGGAATTAGTAGAATGCAGGAGACCATGAACCCCAAGGCCTGCAGAATTTGTCTTGCAGATAACTGGGTTTTTGTGGCCACCTGTTTGAAGTAGGTCATCAATTGAATTTGTTTTTCTGGCATCAGGTAAGTCATCTGGGCAGTTGTATTCAAGATTGCACCCAGGATTGTAATTATTTGAAAGGGTACCAGTTGTGATTTCTTTTCATTTATGGTGTACCCTAGACAAGTTAGAAGCCTTTTTACAAATGCCAGATGTTTTAGAAGTGTGTCCTTGTTTTCTGCCTGAATTAGACAATCGTCCAGGTATGGATAAATTTGAATATTTCTTTCCCTGCAAAATGCAATTACTGGTGCCAGGCACTTTGTGTGAAGACCCTAGGCGCAGTAGATAAGCCAAAGGGCAGTGCAGAGAAAGTACATTTGTGTACCTACCATAAATGTAGATGTTCGAGTGTATTCACTGTTGCAGTCATTACACTTGGGTTATCCTGCTGGCAGGCTACCCAGAATTCCAAAGTCTAGGTCAGTTGTTGTCGCCTCCTCCCTGACGTCAGTGAGCCAGGGCTATAAAAGATGCAGCCGACGCCATTTTCTTCAGTTTTTCTTGCCCCAGATGTCAAGTGCCCCAAATAGGTAGGCTGAAAATATAGCAATAAGAAATGCATGCACAAAAATAACATTTCCTTCATCTGCAAGCAAATACACCAAAAAGGTTGTATAGGATAGAGAATTACAGATAAGACCCAGCAAAAGAAAGGGGGATGGTGGGAGGGTAACCTGGACTGCAACAGTGAATACATTCGAACATCTACATTTATGGTAGGTACACAACTGTACTATGTTCATCATGTTTCACTGTTGCAGTCATTACACTTGGGTTGAATCCCAAAGCTGAGGTTGGGTGGCTGGGCCTAAATAGGATTAGGAGAGACTACAAGACCCTGCAGAACTGCAGTGGCAAAGCCTGCTCTGGATTTAAAGTAGAGAGGTAAGTGGTAGTGCTTGGTGAAAGTGTGCACTGAACTCCAGGTTGTAGCTTCTAAAATGTCTTTGGTTGGTACTCCTCTGTGGAAGGCTGCTGAAGTGGCTGCTGCTCTGGTTGAATGTGGCCTAATGCCCTTGGGCACTGGCTTGCCATGTTGTGAATAGCAGAAACGAATGCAGTGTCCTATCCATTTTGAAATAGTCTGCTTTGAGATAGGCTTTCCTTGTGATCCTGCAGCATAAGCTACAAACAGTTGCTCAGTTTTTCTGAAAGCTTTTGTTTTGTCCAAATAGAAGCGTAGCTGTCTGTGTATGTCCAAAGCGTGCAGAAGTCTCTCCCCTTTATTCTGGGGATTTGGATAAAATGTTGGCAAATTAATGGTTTGGTTAATAGCCGCACTGGATACTACCTTTGGCATAAATGTTGGGTTTGTTCTTAGAGAAACCCTGTCCTGATGAAAAATGATGAAAGGTTCCACTGCCATCAGTGCCTGTAACTCTGAGACTCTTCTTGCTGAAGTTATTGCTAGGAGCAGAGCAGTTTTCCAAGATAAGAATTTTATATCAGCTGTATTGGCTGGTTCAAAAGGAGGCAGTGTGAGTTTTTCTAAAACAAAATTGAGGTCCCATGTAGGTGTTGGTGCTCTTCTTGGGGGTCTCATGATTTTTGCCCCTCTGAGGTACTGTCTTAGTAGTGGATGAGAGAAAATTGGAGGTTCCGTATTGTAATGAGCTGAAATGCAGAGGCATGGGTCTTAATTGATGAGAAGGATAGGCCTTTGTCCACCATCTCAGTTAGGTATTGTAAAATCTGAGGTATATTTGGAACAAGTGGTTCGAGTCCTTGTGCCTGGTTCCAAGCACAGAATCTCTTCCATTTTTCTGCATAAGATTTCCTAGTGCTGGGCCTCCTGGCTTCTAAAATGACATCCATAACAGCTTTAGAGAGAGGTGTGGTCTGAGTGGCTATATTATCTGCCATGCAGCCAGATTTAAGGTTCTGAGTTGACTATGCAGAATCTGATTGTTTTGTTGAGTCAGATGATGAGGAATTAGAGGTAAAGGCCAGGCTGGGCCTTGAGACAAGCTCTTTAGGACTGGGTACCACTGCTGGCATGGCCAGTCTGGGGCAATCAGAATCATTTTTGGCTTCGCTCATCTGACTTTTAGGAGTACCTTGGGAAGAAGAGGCAGTGGAGGAAAGGCATATACTGTCAGTGTTTTCCAGCTGAATGATAGAGCATCCACTTTCCATGCTTGTGAGTGGTAAGTCCTTATGCAGAATCTCTGTAGTTGGTAGTTGTGAGGGGAGGCAAAAAGATCTATGTCTGGGCGTCCCCATTTCCTTGTTATCATGCTGAAGACCTGTGGATTTAGTTTCCATTCGTGAGGATCCATGAGATTTCTGTTAGGTCATCTGCCAGAGTATTTTTCTTTCCTGGCAGGAATTGTGCCTGCAGATGTACTTGATAGATCAGTGCTGTGTTCCACAAAGTCATGGCTTGTCTGCAGAGGGGGGAGGAATATGTGCCCCCTTGCTCATTTATGTACCACATAACTGTGGTATTGTCCATCTTTAGTAACAGTTGTCCTGGATGTAGTAGATCCTTGAAGGCTGTCAGGGCATGCTGTACAGCTAGCATCTCTTTTTGATTGATGTGAAGATGCATTTGTTCCTTGGGCCACGCACCCTGAATACACTTTCCTGCCATGTGTGCCCCCCAGGCATAATCCGATGCATCTGTTGTTATTGTCTGCCTGGCTGTGGGTAAGGTGAAAGGCTGTCCCTTGTTGTGGTGACAGGCCTGGGCCCACCATCAAAACTCTTGTTGCAGGCTGTGGCAATGTTGAGTCCAAACACTTTTTAGATACCATTGTAGTTTCCTCATATGCAGTCTTGTATATGGAATTAGTAGAATACAGGATGCCATGAAGCCCAGGGCCTGCAGAATTTTTCTTGCAGGGAGCTGGGTCTTTGTTGCCATTATTTGAAAGTAATGAGTCAGTTGCCTTTACTTGTCTGGTGTGAGATAAGCCATCTGGGCAAATGTATTTAAGCTTGCACCCAGGAATATTATCTCTTGAGAGGGCACTAGTTTTGACTTATTTTGTTTACTGTGTACCCTAGGCAAATTAGTAATCTTTTTACAAATGCCAGATGCTTTAGTAGAATGTCCTTGCTCTCTGCTTGAATAAGGCAGTCGTCCAAGTAGGGATATATTTGAATTCCTTTTTGTCTGCAAAATGCAATTACTGGTGCCAGACATTTTGTAAAGAACCTGGGCGCAGTAGATAAGCCAAAGGGCAGTGCAGAGAATTGGTAATGCATTGAGCCAGCTATGAATCTGAGGTATCTTCTGCAAGATTGCCTGATTGGGACATGCGGTATGCCTCCTTGAGGTCCAAAGTAACTAGCCAAGCCTTCTTGTCTAACATGGGTAGAAGTTGCTGCAGTGTTAACATTTTGAATTTCGGAACATCCAGGAAAGTATTTAGGATTGACAGGTCCAGTACTGATCTCCAGGCTTTGTCCTTTCTGGGTACCAGGAAAAGACTTGAGTAAAATCCTTGTCCCTGTTCTTGCTGTGGTACTCCTTGAATAGCTCTCATGTCCATGACAGAAGAAATTTGTTTTTGTGCCTCTGCCCATTGGTTTTGTGGCAGGTCTGGCATACCTTTTGATTTTGGAAGAGTGTGAAAGTAGAACCTGTAACCCTGAGAAACAATATTCAGTACCCATTTGTCCTGGGTTATCATGTGCCAATTTTGTGAGAAAAGTGCAAGTTTTCCCCCTAAGGCTGCTGCCAAAAAGGTAAGTGCTTGGCATTTGTAGAGGGAAGTCATTGGGACTGTTTTCTGTAAGGATGTGATTTGTCTTCTCCTCCTTTGGGGGCTGAAGTTCCCCATTGTTTGGGGCTGAGATCTGCCTCTTGGGCATCTGTATCTGCCTCTTTGTGGCCTGTCTGTCACCGGAAAGGACCAATTTTTAGAAGGCCAGTTTCTGCTAAATCTAGGTGGCTGAACCTGTAAGAAATCCTTTACTGTCTGCATTGATTTTGCTTTATCCTCCATTTTCTTTAACACCTAACACCAAACAAAGTATCATGCTGTAGTGGAGCATCCAATAATTTTACTTTAACATGATCAGGTAAACTTTGTTCTTTTAACCAAGCATGCCTTCGAATGACAGAGCCTGTAGCTGCAGCTCTGCACGAAGCCTCTAATGAATCAAAACCACATTGCAGAGTACGCTTTTCCACTTGTTCAGCTGCATGCAATAAATCCTGCATTTCCTTATTGTGAGGACATTCTGAGTTTGCAAGCATTTTATGTTTTAACAAATACATTAGATATTGTTATTTAAGCATGTGAAACTGGCAGTTTAAAGCCCTTACAGCTAAAGTGTAAACTTTTTCCCCCCATCTATCCAGAGCTCTGGAATCCCTATCAGAGGGGACAGGGTTTTTTTGCAGTGGAAGCCTTAATCCCTTTGGGACCCTGAGAAATTGTTTCTGGGTCAGCAGCAGGGTTTTTATAAAGAAATTTATGAGAGTCTGGGACCCTGTAGTACCTGTCAGGCTTGACTGGTGCAGGGGGTAAAGAATCAGGAGATAAACTGGATTTAGAGAAAACATCATCAACAATATCAAGCACAGGAGGGACAGCCAGGGGCCTGTGCTGAGGCAATAAAAGAAAGTCTCTTTGCCTTTTCTTGGATTCTGAATAATCCTGGCTCTCCCAATGGAAATGCTCCCTCATGGTGTGCAAGTTTCCCCAAAAGAGTAATCCTCAGGCGGAGAGGCTGAAGGAATAGATTCTTCTGCATCAGAGTCCTCATAGGGAGGGAGAGAATAACCCTGATCTGAAGAGGAATCAGAGGAAATAGAAACCTGGTCAGAGGAGTCATAGTCAGTGTCTTGCCTAGGCCTTTTATCAGGAGGGGGATGGGATCCCCTGATCAAAGTAATTAGGTCCTCGGCCAGTTTAAGCATCTGTTTCTTTGGCATGGATGACTGTCCAGGAGAATGCTGTACTTGTTTCCTTGTCTTTAATGGTGTTTTTGACTTTGCCTTGGCTGCTGTAGTGGACTTAATAGTTAGTTGTGAAGGTCTTAAAACACCCTCAGAAGCTGATGCCTGCTTAGCAGCTCCAGACCCATCTGAGGGAATAGTTTCGGCAGGCCCAATACCTTGAGTTTCCAGAGGCCTAGGTGTCTCCACATGAAAGTTGGATGCGGCCTGTGGCTCTGAGGTAGTGGGTGTCAGGGGCTGCGAAAGCACCTCACTGAGAACTGGCAAACCAGCGACTGGCCTAGAAGAGGCTTTGCCGTCGGTTTTGGACCTCGGATGCCTGTCCTTTTCTTTGTCTTTGCGTTTTTTATGAATTCCAGTTGTCGGTTGTTCCAACGGCATTATGTAGTTAAATCTTCGGCCAAAGTAATGTAAAGCAAAATCAAACCGACGCTTGATAGTGCTTTGGTTGAATCTAGCGCAAAACCGACAACTAGCAACGTCGCGGTCAGGACCTAGGCAAGGAATACAGTAAGAGTAAAAATCCTTATGAGGTATTTGCTTCCCACAAGAAATACAATTGTTAACTTTTACTGACATCAGTCTGGAGCAAGAAAAAAATGTTTCCCCAACAGGGTACTTAGCTTTATTGAAGACTTCGGTTCTGAAATTCAATTTAGAAAATCTCAGGAGTTGGCCGACCGGCACTTACGAACTGCTTTTGCTTTGGGCACCGCGTGGCAAGAAAGACTGAAGAAAATGGCATCGGCTGCATCTTTTATACCCCTGGTGCACTGACGTCAGGGAGGAGGCGACAGCAACCAACGCCGGGCCTAGACTTTGGAACTCTGGCTGACTGCGGGTAGGCTGACAGCAGGATAACCCAAGTGTAATGACTGCAACAGTGAAACACGAACATCTGGTAATGCAAATAGCCTGCTTTGAAGCGGAGGTATCTTCTGCAAGATTCCCTGACTGGGATATGCAGGTAAGCCTCCTTTAAGTCTAGAGTTACCAACCAGGCATCATTGCCTAGCATAGGTAGTAACTGTTGGAGAGTCAGCATCTTGAATTTTGGAATGTCCAGAAATGTATTTAGAATGGATAAGTCCAGAATTGGATGCCATGATTTGTCTTTTCTGGGTACCAGAAAAAGTCTTTAATAAAAACCTTGTCCTTTTTCCTTTTCTGGCACTGGTTGAATAGCCCCCCTATTCATGAGGGACATAACTGGTTTCTGGGCCTCTGCCCACTGATATGGAGGCAGATCTGGTCATCCGTTTGGGATTGGCAACATGTGGAAATGAAATCTGTACCCCTGGGATACTATATTTAAAATCCGTTTGTCCTGAGTAATCAGTTGCCAGTTTCGTGCATGAAGTGCCAGTTTTCCCCCCCAAAGGGGCGGCCAAAAGATAAGTGCTTGGTCATTGCAGTGGAAAGTCATTGAGATTGTTTTCTGTAAGAAGGTGCCTTGTTACTTCCAGATTTGGAGGCGGAGGCACCCCATTGCTTTGTTCTATAAGGTCCTTATGACTGAAACCTGGAGCCTTTGGAATGCCTGGGTTTGACCTGAGCGGCTCTAATGGGTACTGGAGAAGACCGGTTCTTAGTAGGCCAGTGCCTACTGAACCTGGGTGGCTGCACTTGTAGGAAATCTTTTACAGTTTGCATAGCTTTAGCTTTATCTTCCATCTTTTTCAAAACTTCAGCTTTATTATCAAATAGACTGTCATGTTGCAAAGGAGCATCCAACAATTTTGCTTTAACATGGTCAGGCAGATTTTGCTCCTTGAGCCAAGCATGCCTTCTTATCACAGATCCAGTTACAGCAGCCCTGCAAGAGGCCTCCAAGGAATAAAAACCACATTGCAAAGTATGTTTTCCAACTTGTTCAGCTGAATGCAATAAATCCTGCAACTCTATTTTCCACACAGTCAGAAATCAACATAATTTTCTGTTTAAGTAAACCCATGATATGCTGTTGATATTTAAGCATATGAAATTGATGGTTTAAAGCTCTGATTGCCAAGGTTGCAGACGTGTAAACCTTCTTACCCCATCTATCCAACACCCTGGAATCTCTATCAGAAGGGGTAGATTTTTAGCAGTAGAAGCCTTAATGCCCTTGGGCCCCTGAGAAATGGTTTCAGGGTCAGCAGTAGGGTTTTTAAAAAGGAATTTGTGGGAGTCAGGAACCCTGTAATATCTGTCTGGCTTACTAGGAGCCGGAGGCAGGGAATCAGGAGTCACACTGGACTCTGAGAAAACATCATCAACAATGTCTAGAACAGGAGGTATAGCCAAAGACCTATGCTGAGGAAGAATAAGGAAATCCCTAAGTCTCTTTTTAGATTCTGAGAAATTCTGACTCTCCCATTGAAAGTGTTCCCTTAAGGTATGCATAGTTTCTCCAAAAGAAAAATCCTCAGGAGGATAAGCAGAAGGGATGGAATATTCTGCATCAGAGTCCTCATAGGTGGGAATAGATAATTCCTGATGAGAAGAGGAATCAGAAGAAATAGAAACCTGATCTGAAGATTCATAGTCAGTGCCTTGCCTAGGCCTCTTAGCAGGAGGGGGATGGGTACCCCTGATCAAGGTAATTAAATCCTCAGCCATTTTGATCATTTATTTTTTTAGGCATTGGGGCTTGTACACGTGGCCCAAGCATCGTTTTTTTTTAGACATAGAAGTAGTTTTTGGCCTTAGTTTTGAAGATGGTGTCGGTTTAATATACAAATCTTTAGGCCTGAAAACACCCTCAGAAGCCGGTGCCTGCTGCATCTAAGGTAGAGACATCCGCGGGTTCAATACTTAAAATATCTCGTGGCATACCGGACTTCGAATGGGTCTCAGTAGAGCCCTGCAAATCAAAAGTAGCGGGTATCAGGGGCTGCAAAAGCGCCTCACTGAGTACCAGCGAACCAGCGACTGGCTTAGAAGTTTTGTCGTCGGTTTTGGACCTTGACGGTCTGTCACTTTCTTTGCGTTTTTTTGGTATTCCAGTAGTTGGATGCTAACAGACGACATTTCTGGATAGTTGAATCTCGAGCCAAAATATTTAGAAGCAAAAATATACAGATGTTTAATGGGGTGTTGATTAAATTTAGCACAAAACCGACAGCAAGCACACTGTGGTCAGGGCCTAGGCAAGGAATATAGTACAAATGAAAATCCTTAGGAGGTATTTGCTTCCCACAAGTAATACAATTAACTTTTACTGACATCGGTAAGGAGCAAGAAAAAGTTTCCCCAACGGGGTACTTAGCTTTTAGTTGAAGACTTTGGTTCTGAAACTTGAAAACGAAAATTTCAGGAGTCGGCCGACTGGCACTTGCGAACTGCTTCTGCTTGGGGCACCGCGCAGCAAGAAAGACTGATGTAATGGCATCGGCTGCATGTGTTATACCCCTGACAACCTGACTTTGTTAATCAGGCTGACAGAGCAACCTGCCAGCAGATTACCCAAATGGAATGACTGCAACAGTGAAACACGAAGCACATCTTCTGGAAAAACCTCGTGTTGATCAGGAATAAATGCAGGAATGGTTAAGGAGAGGCAAATTCAAACCAAGAGATGAAAGGTTAATATTGGCGGCACAAGATAGTGGGCTATGTATATGTTGGTTTACAAAGTCCACTGAATATGTGGGAGAAACAGACAAATGTATGCTTTGTAAACAGAACTGGAAACAGTTGCATGCCTCGTTGCTGGTTGTGACATACTAATGGCAGAAGGACTGCATACTGAAAGGCATAATAATGTGGCAAGACTGTTGCACTGGGTATTGTGCAAACATTATGGTAGTGAAGTGGCTGAAAAACACTGGAAACATGAGCCACAAAGCATCATAGAAAATAATGAAGTCTACATTACATGGGATCACCCATTACCAACAGTTCAAACGACAGATGCTAGAAAACCAGATATAGAGGTCCATGAAAAGATGACAAAATTAGCGTTGATCATTGAAATTGCCACACCCAGTGACTACAGTGTCTTGCATAGAGAGAGACACAAAGTCATGAAATATCAGGATTTGCAGGCAGAAATGAGAGCAATGTGGAAGAAAGATACCCAGGCAGTTCCAATAGTAATAGGAGCAACAGGTCTTAAAAAAAGAATCTACAATCATATTTAGATATGTTACCAATACATGTAATGCCATACAAATTGCAGGAGTCGTCACTACTTGGCACATTGAGGGTGCTGTGAAAAGCACTTTTGGCTGACATCAAAGATTGAAACAATACTAATTTTATTAACTTTAATCGTACTTTGACTTAGGAATGGGGTCCATTCCTGGCATGATATTCGAAACCCAAAAGACTTGGAGAAATTAAAAAAAGGGAGATACCATTATATCTATTATTTACTAGGTCATATAAATATGGGGACATTCAGCAAAATTGGAGACATGCATTTATTATACCTGTCTTTAAGGGAAAACGGAGTAGGACAAACCCAGAGTCGTACAGATCTTTACGTCTACTTTCATGTTGGGGAAAATAATGGAGACGGTAATACTGGATAAGTTATTGTCAGAATTGGATAGGTTTGAAATCGTATATCAGCATGCATATGTTGAAAATAGATCTATTACCACCTGTAACATGATGTTCTACAACAATATAACAGCTATGAATGAAAAATCATGCTGTGATGTCATTTGTATAGATTTAATTTCAGCATTTGACAGGGTCATACACAAAACACTAATCTAGGTATCAATGTACTCTTGATAAGATGCATAGCTACATCGCTTATAAATAGGACAAAAGAGTGATAAACTGTAATGGCCTGGACATCCAGAGTCATGTGAGGCTGTGTACCTTGCCTCATATTTAACTTGTCCATGTTTTTATGTTGGCAAAATGGAGAGAAAATTGAATACGAGACTCTATGAGCATCCATGTAATATAAGAAATAAAATTACAAGGATGAGTTGTTTAAGCATTACATGGAATGCCCTGATTTTATTAAGTTACTGTTTTTCATTTTGGAAAAGACAGAAATAACAGACAGGGATGGTTCCTGGAAAAACAGATTGGAGTATCACAAGCTTTTATGGCAGGTGAGATTAAATTCTACTAACGGCCAAGAGTGAACAAATGCATGTCTATAAGCAGCGTGCTGAAGTTATGAGCAGCTAAATTACAACTGATTTCGCATACAAAAATGTAGTTACATATATATGTGTAATGTACTGTTGTGTATGAAATGCTGACTAAAGGATGAAACTTCATTGTGGAATTTTGTTTGTATTTATAAAAACAGACGTTTTATTGATCACATAACTTTTGTACCTTATTTAAATGCTTGCTTTAGGAACACGTACTCAGATTCTGATGAAAAATCATGTGACAAAACAAAAGCACTAAATCTTATTAAAGCTTTACTCGATGGTGTCCACATTTTTATTAAGTTTTCATTTTTAGTTTATTAGTTTAACATGTAGTTCATTCAGTTCAGTTCAGATAATTCCAGGAGGTTATTCCTTACCTTTTTTTTTTTTTTTTTTTTTATTTCCATTGTGGTAAAACATTTCCAAACAGAATTAAGGCACATTCTAATAAAGATTTGTTTTATTTGATGGAATATTGTAAATGGGTGGACTGTAGAAGAATTTTCAGAGTCAGCTACACGGTCCTCTGCACATATATTTACAAAGCATTACAAAGTGGATTCCTTTTTAGGTCCAGGACTGTTTTTGCTGGTAACCATCAACCTCCAACCCCACCCCCCTGACCTCAAGAACACTTAGATTGCGAATTTCTGAGCATTTAAATGACATTAGACATAAGAAAATCAGCAATGCTTTGTATAAGCATACTATCAAACACCCCACAGCTTCATTCAATTTTATGATTATTGATAGGATCATGGGTAACAGATCCAATAAAGCGGGATGGCATTCTATCTTGGACACTAGAGAGAAAAAATGGATCATCAAACTGGGTGGACTTTTTCCATCCGGACTAAATGAATATTTATGAGGTAACCAGTCATGGTATGTATTAAATTTGAAGTACTATATAAAGGGAACAAATGAATGTTTTTCAACACAGATGAAGACTATGAAATTATCCTAGCCGAAACCAGTCTGTTCTTTTTTGTTCTTTTTATGCAATATAATAAATATATTTTTACATATTTTCATAGCACAGTTTGCTGGCTCATCATTTCTTCTGATATTGAAGACTTACCCACGGTTGCTGTGGTTTAATCACGAGGGCGAAGTCCGAGTGATTAAATAAAGCCAACAGTGGGTAAATTTCGATATACCACAACCACAGAGTCAGTTATTGCAACTGTACAATGACATTACTTAAGAAAAAACTACTTAATTTTCTTAAATAATGTCTTTGTATAACGACGCATTACTGTTCTTCCGCTGGTTGTGGTACACTGCCTCCTTATTTTGATGTACTGAGCATGCGTACATCAATGCTTTGAAACAGAAGCAATGGAGATAAGAAAGTTGTGTTGCTCCGTTTTTTTCTTTTTTTTTTTTTATTTGTTAAAAAAAAAAAAAAAATGTTTTGAGCACTTTATACCAACAGAAAAAAGTCTTTGCGACTGGACCTTTTTCCATTGGTATATTGTGGGATTTGGAATATTAATGGGGGGGGTCATTGTATAATTATTAATAAAGAATGGTGAAAGAGAATATTGAAGCATTTATTTATAAATAGTCAGGGTACCAAAGCAATACTCCAGTCTAGCTTAACTTATACATATGAAATGTAACGGAGTAAATCCAGACTTCCGGGATACTGTGTTACCTCTGCACTTATTTCTTAGCCATTTTGTTTTTTTTTTTCTATGTGATCTAAGTTATAAAAGCTTTGGTTTAGAATAGAAATGAACCTAGTCATTTCTAGAATTGTCATTTCTAAACAGGCTTGGAGTGTGTGCTTCTGTTGTTGACTTAGAGGGCCATTTGATTTTTGTTTTAAATGTGCCTGTCTGTACAAGTTAATTGCATTTGAATGGTGCTGTTCATCACACAATGGCAGTTAGCTGTGCCCTGGATAGAAGCAGGAACTTAGAAACGTAACTCCCTATAGAACCAACCTCAGAAATACTCCTTGAGTAGTTAAGTACTCTGTAGTTGCATGACAAACCCCTGATTTACACAGAGATGCATGTTGCCCTTGCATTTAGATTGTCATTTGTACTCATTAGTAAATCTGTTGTAAACCCCATTGGAAACACTTCCACTGCAGCCCATGCTAAGTAGCATATGGACCAGAAACATGTACTTTCCAACTGCCTCTGTAGTCAGTTTGCTTAACTTATCATAATAAAATCCCATATGGCATATTAATCAAAGTATAAGACCTCCTGTATGTCCCCTCCCCTTTGGCACATACTTCCTACCTGACAAGTATAGAGTCCCTATGCATCAAGCTTAACAGCCTTCTCCTAGGGAGACTTCAGTTACCCCTCTGTAAACTTAGTGACTTGTACTTCCCCTAACATGTATGCCCACAGATTTCTAGACTTCACTAAAACAATCCCTCTGGGCCAGTTAATCTGCACCCTAACTAGGGGTGACAAAATCCTGGACTTGGTCTTTACCAATACTAGACAGCTCTATTCCATAGCAATTAAACCCCCCTCCTTTATCAAATATGACCATAAATGTTCACTGTAAGACTGAAGCCACAAGCTTCATCCAATAACTCGGTATTCTGAGATTATGCTAAGCCCGATTGCTAAAACTGAGTGAGGACCTCGTTACATTCAGTGTTTCCTCTAAACATGATGGCCCCATTACAGGTGCAGAATCCTTTATTGTTAAATTCTATGCTCGTAAATAGCTGTGTAAGAGGTATATTCCTCCTCCATAATAAGTACAATATCAAATTTAAAAATAAACCCCCGTGGAAGAACTCGAATATACATACACACATACACACCTACATACAAATATTTCAAGCATGGGTATTAATGCCCTTCTAGCTTGCCAATATACTAAAACACTTGTTCCCATAACAAGTGCCCAGGCTGTTCTTAAAAATAGCTAAACTATTACTTGTTTTACTGTAATTTGGTAGTTTGTTTCATGCATCAGCCACTCTGTCAGAGAGCCAATTAGTACACTTCTCAACCCTATACAACTTTCTACATAGGATGTCTGATAATTCTCTACTACTTTTTGATAGCCTCAAACATTCTCAGAGGTATTTGTCTCTAAATGCCCCGTATACCAGAATAAAATTGCCTCTTGGATATCTTTAAGAGAGACTGTACAAGTTCAGATATGTTATTCTTTCATAACTTAAAATGTTCACATCCAGGGATACCCTTCGTATATTTCCACTATACTCTTTCCAGTTTACTCATGCTTGTTTTCTTATAAGGTTTCCATACTGTTATTCCATACTCAAGTTTGAATCTAATGTAACTAACAAACCATGACTTCATCACTTCTGATTTCCTATACTTATAATAATCTTTTTATACAACATATAGTTCTACAACTATCATTAACCAACTGGTTGATATGATTAGAAAAAAATCAAAGCTGAAGCTACCCATATACCCAGGTCCTTAAATAAATCTACAGTTTCAGTTACTCTGTGCTGTAGTAAATATTCATATTTTAATTTACATCTCCCAAATCTCCTGTGCTTAGATGTTGATGTATTCATCAGCTTATTATTCTCCTGTGCCCAAATAGTCAATGTAGTCAAGTTCTTTTAGAGACATGTCTTATCTGTAACACCTCAGATGAAAAGTTAGGTCTGAAGGATACAATCTAAACAAGTAAGGACCTAGGACCAAGCCCTGTGGGACACCCTGACTGTAAACAAGAATGTCACCTGTCCAATTGCTGTATGATACTTGCCATGTCCTATCTGTAAGCCACACAGCTATCCATGTTATCAAGGTTTCATGAAAACCTAGTTGTACTAATTTATTGATCAGTGTTTTGTGTATGACCCTGTCAAATGCTGAGGTTAAATCTATATAAATTACATCACAGTACAATTTTTCATTTATACCTTTTATTATACTGAATTAGAACATCATGTTATAGGTGCTAATAGATGTACTTTCAACATATGCATACTGACATATGGTTTCAAGTCCGAACCTTTCCAATTCTGACAATAACTTATCCAATATTACCTTCTCCATTATTTTTCCACAACATGAAAGTAGAGTTGGGGGTCTGTATGAGTGGGTTTCAAAGCTTTCAACATTCCTTCTGCCGCTTGTCCATTGAACACATCACTCCAATCAATTTCACTTAATGACTGCTTTGTTCCAATATAATCTGCAATTAATCTTCTATGCATTAATTTAGATTTCAATTTGGAGTTGGCAGCCAAATCACAGTCATGTGGGTGGGTGGGTCGGATCCGATAGAGCCGCAGACCACAAAGTCGGTTCTGGAACCATGGTGAGAGCCAACATCTGCATCGAAGAAGATGGCACCAGGAACATCGAAGTCAAGGGCTCCAAGACCTGTGGAGAGGTTCAAACAGGAAGATAAGTGGGAGTCCTAGGAGAGTAACCATTGGCTCTGGGTGGGAGAGAGGTCCTAGAGGGGGCAGGAAGGCCTCTGGCTGCCAAGAGTTGATCCACTAATCTGGCTACATCAAGCTCCGAAAGGCTCCTGGTGGAACGGACGGACAATTCCGAGGGTGATTCTGTGCTTTCAAGAAATGGACTTAACTGCTGACCTAGGAAGGGGTCTGTAGATGGACAATACCTAGTCCTGGGTGTAACCTCGACCTTCGGCACCATGGTCAGTTCACCAATAGTTTGCTTTGCAGGGGAGGGAGTATTCAGAATGCTAGTGGAGACTATTGTTGGTGCCAAGAGGATCACTGGTACCAATGAAATGGTTGGCGCCACAGGATTTTTGTTATTTCAGCAGTTGTTGGTACCATGGGGGGCATGAAAGGTTTCAGTGCCAGAGCAGAAGTTGGTGCAGATTTTGGTATCTTAGATCTTGGTTCCGAGGGATGAGTCGGCACCTGGGCCTTAGAAGATTTAGCTTCATGTACTTTAAGTGACATAGGAACAGAATGACTCCTTTTCTTGCATTCCCTTTTGGGAGAATTGGATGTCTCCGCCTAAGATAAAGCCTCACTAAAAGGGCATATTATCATCCCATTGAGGATAAGTTTATTTCATCTCTCTGCAAGGGTACAAGCACTGAAACCCTTGCAGAGTTCACACGGCGGTTGAATTTCCAAATGTGGCACCCCCAAACAATAAACACATGAAAAATGCCCATCAGAGTTGGGCATCTTTCTGCTACATTCCTCACATTGCTTGAACCCTGTGGTTCCTTTCCTCTTTTTCTGCCATCTTTTGAAACAACAAGAAAGGCACGTGCATTACACACACACACACACACACACACACACACACACACACACTAATGGAAGAAAAATGCAAAGTACAGATTTTTTTTTTTGAAGGCTGTACCAACAATATTAGTTAGAAAATTACCCCAAAAGGGGTAAAGAGATGAAATAAAGAAGGGAAGTAGGAATACCAGTGATGGTATTTAAGAATTTACCAGAGGTAAAGGGAAGGGAGGGCCTATACCAATGATGGTAAGAGAATCTACCGACCAGGTAAAGGAAGAAGGAAAATGCAAACACTCACATGATAAAAAACACAGCAATAACAATAACTACCAAAGAGAGGCAACAAAATAAAGAACTTGAGAATATATATACATATATATATATATATATATATATATATAGATATATACACATTATATATATATATATATATATATATATATATATATATATATATATACACACACACACACACACACACACACACACACACACACACACACACACACACACACATATTGATTCACTTCAGAATATCGAAGGTTTAAAACTTCAAATTTCATATGGTTAAGACCATATGATCGAAGTTTCAAAACTTCAATATTCTAAAATAAATAAAAACCAAAACAAAACCATCTTTCCCAATGTTTTTGCATGGAGGCAAGTCCTCCTGCACCCCCCACACCCTCCACTACTTAAATATACCAATTCCGAGATCGCACTACACCGAAGAAAAGAGAAATCTGCCGTTCCAAGCTCTAGGCAGGTCGACTTTCAGAATTTCGAAGTTTTAAAACTTCGATCATATGGTCTCAAGTTATATATATATATATATATATATATATATATATATATATATATATATATATATATAAAATCAAGAAAAAGTTTAACACTTAGCTGAGAGCACGGCGACGCATCTGATTTTCCACACAGCAAATGAGATCGGAGGGAAAGGAAAGAGAGGCAGTATGGATAGCCTTGGCTTGAGAGTTTCTGGCTGGCATGAGCTTGATAAAACAGCCAAGTCGGTTCGGAGGGTCTGAACAGAGACCCAACAGTCAAGAATTAAAGAAGATTGCCAATAGCTCCATCTGATTTTTTTTTAGAATGTCTGTTACAGCAAAAGCATTTATACCTTGACTGAACTGTTTTTCTAGTTGTTCTTTAACCATGTTTCACAAACAACATCAGTCTTGTGGAAACGTAGCACATTTCCCAATAATAAAAAAAAAAATTATTAAAGATATTAGCATTAACAACTATCAGAGGTGCATCATATGTTGCTATCTTCCTAACAAGTTGCTAACTTGGTGTGCATGCTGTGCTGGTTGCTACTCCTGTTAGTTGATGGAAGTATTCCCCATAAGAGAAGAAAAACATTGTGTTTTAAAACAATTTCCACATATTCCGCCAACTTTTTGATTTCTTGTTCGATAAATCCCCCTGTTCTGGTAGGCACTCAGAAAGCCATTCTATACCCTCTATATGTGGAATCACAGAAAATAAATTAATAATATCAACAATCACTATAAGCAAACCATTACCATACCGTTATTTGCAATACTTTGTAAAAAATGTCATGAGTTTTTTAAAATATATTCTACTTTTAAAATATTCTTAGGTTTTTCTACCTATAAAAAATGCAAAAGGTTCCATCTTAGATCCCCCTGCTGCCACTACTGGTCTAAGAGGGGGACTGCTGGAGTCCGTGTATTTTTGGGATGCCAAAAAAAAATGGAATAATGGGATTCTTAACATATAGAAATCTACACTCATCTTTTATAATTAGTCCTTGCATTAAAGCCTCAAATAAATAGTGGTCAATCCTAGAATAAGCAATATAAACTTAATATTTAGAAACATTTTCATACGCATCATCACTGAATAATAAAGAATGTGCTTTTTCAATGTAGTCCACCATGTTCATTAAACACAACTTTACCCCCCCCCCCCCCCACCAATCAAATTTCATCAGGCATATATTTTTATTACTAGACAAGTTTCTCAATAATTTTCTGTTTTTATCTTAGGTTATCCTCACAAAAATCTCTCAAATGTAGAAATTGTGTAGTCGAGTAGGGGATTTTTAATAATGTCATTTTAAATCACAATATCCTCATTTTCACCACCATATAATAAGCTAAAATCTAATTTCCTTCCATATAAATTTTAATTAAATCAATATATCAGAAACATCATCACAATGTGTTGGAATAAATGTGAAAACCTTTGAAAAAAAGATTTGTTTTCTTTACTAATTAAACAACTTCTAAAGTTATCAATTTTAAAGTTAAAAGGCTCAATGTCTTCAGTTCCTTCATAAAATTCAACAAAGTCTATATGCACCCCTGGCTTCAACCTCTGTTCCGGTATTCTGTTGAATAAGCCCATTCTTCGATAGTCATCACTCTTCTGCTGTTGTTTATGTATTCTCTCCAACTGACAGTTCTACGATCTAAAACGTTTCTGTCTTCTATTGGTTTATAGCATCACCATTTTCAACCTAAGGATTAGTTTCCTCTTGGGGTGTGGGTTGATTAACTGTATGTTGTTTAGGATCCTGAGGTATCGGTATGTCAGTTTCTCCTTATAATCCTTTAAATCCTGGGTCAATTCCTTTTCTTTTTTTCCTGAGAAAATTTTACATTTCTTACCCACATTTTTAAAAATATTTTACTCTCCTTTGAAAGATGGAAAAATCAAAACCTTTGTAACACTTTCATTTAAACGTCTAATTTTTGTACTTAATTATAATTTATGTTTATTACCTTTAATTAACAGCTGCATCAACTCACACCCATTACTATCAAATCACTCCAACAATTCATCATGCAGAAGTGATTTAGATTTCATTCTCAAAGGAAATTTCCATATTCTAAGGCCCGTTGGGACCCTTAGGATAACACTCACATAAGTAATTGTCGATTTGTAGATTCCTCAGTTTAGATAAATTGTTTCCAAGGTCTTAAAATGTTCTGCAATGTTATCCCCATGTGTGTTTTTATTATCTTAACTTACATAGGTTGTCCTTTTCCAATCTCATTCTGGGAATTCCACAGCTGTACAGCTTTCCTAAAGGACAGAGTACTGACAAGATAATAGCACAGTTGCAAAGCCATGATCAAAGTATAGAGATTGTATTCTCCCTGTCATTTAAATTCTGAAAGAAATGAGGGAGAGATAGAAGGCTAAATTCAAGGTATGCTCAAAGTAGTAAGGGCATACATGGGGGATTTTTTTTATATATATAACCTTATAAGCAGAGAAAATCAAAAGATTTAACCCAATGTGAACAGCTGCAAAGTACAGTTTTGTACCTACCATAAATGTAGATGTTCGAGTGCTCATACAGCTGCAGTCATTACAGATGGGTTATCCTGCCGTCAGGCGGGTCCTCGGTCGGCCGAATTCCAAAGTCTAGGTCCGGCGTCGGTTGTCGTTGCTTCTTCCCTGACGTCAGTGCGACAGGGGTATAAAAGAGGCAGCCAACGCCATTTTCTTCAGTTTTTCTTGCCCCAGATGTCAGGTGCCCCCAGAAGGAAGGCAAAACATAATATTATGCAAACATGCAATGTAGATAAATCATAAACTGTAGTTGCAAGCAAATACACCATAAAAGAATAC
This sequence comes from Protopterus annectens, assembly GCF_019279795.1. Classification (NCBI taxonomy): domain Eukaryota; kingdom Metazoa; phylum Chordata; order Ceratodontiformes; family Protopteridae; genus Protopterus; species Protopterus annectens. Next base: position 756,565,777 of record NC_056725.1, on the reverse strand, counting down.
CCCAAATAGGTTGTATGGTAAAGGTGTTTGTCATAAGGCCTGTCCTAAGAGGGGATGGAGGGAGGGTAACCTGCACTGCAGCTGTATGAGCACTCGAACATCTACATTTATGGTAGGTACAAAACTGTACTATGTTCATCATGCATACAGCTGCAGTCATTACAGATGGGTAGAATCCCAAAGCTAAGTAAGGGTGGTAGGTACTTAGTGGAACTAGGAGGGGCTAGGATGCCCTGCAGGACTGCTGTGGCAAAGCCCGCTCTAGATTTTGAGTACAGTGGAAGGTGGTAGTGCTTGGAGAAAGTGTGCACTGAACTCCAAGTAGCTGCTTCCAAAATGTCCTTGGTAGGGACCCCCCCCCCCCTCCGAGGAAAGCTGCAGAGGTAGCTGTAGCCCTGGTGGAGTGGGATCTGATGTATACAGGCACAGATTTTCCATGAAATGAATAACAAAAGCGTATGCAGTGGGCTATCCATTTTGAAATTGTCTGTTTGGAAATAGCCTTTCCTTGAGCACCTGTAGCATAGGACACAAAGAGCTGCTCAGATTTCCTGAATGGCTTTGTTTTGTCCAAGTAATAACGAAGTTGTCCGTGAATGTCCAAGGAATGTAGTAGTCTCTCTCCTTTGTTCTGTGGATTTGGATAAAAGGTAGGTAAATGAATAGTCTGATTCAAAGCTACACTGGATACTACCTTTGGCATGAAGGTAGGGTTGGTTCGTAAGACGAGACTGTCCTGATGGAAAATGATGAATGGTTGCACAGCCATAAGGGCCTGTAGCTCCGAAACCCTGCGTGCTGAGGTAATGGCCAGAAGGAAGGCTGTTTTCCATGACAAGTATTGTAGCTCTGTGGAAGAAGCCGGCTCAAAGGGAGGCAGGGTCAGCTTTTCCAATACGAAGTTGAGGTCCCAAGCTGGAACTGGTGGTTTCCGTGGGGGTTTTATATTTTTTGCCCCTCTGAGGAACTGCCTTAATAGAGGATGTGAGAATAAAGGAGGATCTGTATTGTATTGTGCAGAAATGGCTGAAGCATGGATCTTGATGGAGGAGAAGGAAAGGCCACTGTTTAACATCTCAGCTAGATACTGTAAAATTTGAGGTATATTTATTACCCAAAGTTTCTGGCCCTTTTCTTGATTAGAGGAACAAAATAGTTTCCATTTGGCGGAGTAGGTTTTTCTAGTAGAGGGTCTTCTGGCCTCCAAGATGACATCCTGCACCTCCTTGGAGAGGAGAGTCTGTTGTGAAATTAAGGTATTCGCCATGCAGCTAGATTTAAGGTTTTGAGCTGGCTGTGAAGGGTTTTGTAGTTGTGCTGGGACAACAGAAGAGGAACTAGAGGTAGTATCCATGGTGGTGAGTGTGACAGGCTGTTTAGGAGAGGATACCAGTGCTGTCATGGCCAGTCTGGAGCAATGAGAATCATTTGTGGCCTCTCTGCTCTGGCTTTTAATAGAACTTTGGTCAGTACAGGAAGAGGCGGGACGGCATAGAGTGTCAGTGCTGTCCAATTGAAGGAGAGTGCATCCACTTTCCAGGCCTGTGGATGATAGGTCCTTGAACAGACTTTTTTCAACTGGTAATTTCTGTGGGTAGCAAATAGATCTATGTCTGGCTATCCCCATGCCTGAATTATCTTTGAGAAGACTTGAGGATGCAACTTCCATTCGTGTGGGTCTGTCATATTTCTGCTTAAGTTGTCTGCCAGTGTGTTTTCCTTCCCTGGCAGGAATTGTGCCTGTAATTGAATTTGTAATTCCAGTACTGTGTTCCACAGGGTCATGGCTTGCCTGCACAGGGGGTATGAATGAGTTCCCCCCTGTTTGTTTATGTACCACATGACTGTGGTGTTGTCTGTCCTTATCAATAGCTGGCCTGGATGCAGTAGGTCTTTGAAGGTCATAAGAGCATTTTGCATGGCTAGCATCTCCTTTTGGTTGATGTGTAGGTGCTTCTCTTTTTGGGACCATTTTCCCTGAATGCACTGATCTGCCATGTGTGCTCCCCAGGCATAGTCTGAGGCGTCCGTTGTGATGATTTGAGTTGCTTGAGGTAAACAGAAAGGGAGACCTGTGTTTCTTTGGCATGCTTGAGCACACGACAAAAATTCCTTTTGAAGGCATGGAATGAGTGGTATAATTGTTTCCAACCTGTGGCTGTGTTGAGACCATAAGTTTTTTAGGTACCATTGTAGTTTCCTCATATGCAGCTTAGCACATGGTATCAGTAGGATGCAAGATGCCATGAATCCCAGAGCCTGCAGGACTTTCCTTGCAGTTAGTCTGGTTAAAGTTGCCATTTTGTTGAAGTATTGAGACAGTTCATAGGTTCATAGGTTCATACTAGGCTATCTGCCCTAGGGCATTTATAAGCCTAGACAGAATGTGTTTGGCTTTCGCCACCCATTTTAAATTTATTTTGTTATGCCCTTTTTCGAGGTTAGTATACTGTGCCTCTGTCTAACAGTGACACAGAAGTGATACCGGGTAAACCTCGATCTCCCATCCACTCATCAAGATTCCTCTTGAAGAGAGTCAATGAGGGACTCTGCCTAACCTGGACTGGGATTTTATTCCAGAGTGAAGGGAGCCTCTCGGTTATGAATCTGGCCCTCCAGCATGTCCTATTTATTTCAGTGCTGAGGTTCAAGTCTCTCGAGCGCGTAGCTCGATGGGATTTGGATTTTCTGAGGTGCAGCATGTCCATTAATTCCGGGTTGGACATGGCTTTATACGTCAGGCACAGATCGCCTCTGAACAGGCGGTATGCCACTGAGTAGAGCTGGAGTTTCTTTAACCGGGCAGCATATGGCATCTGTTTGAGCCCTTTGATCCTCTAGGTGAGGTATTTTTGGGGTCTTTCCAGTTGCTGCAGGTGCCTGGTAAGGTACATCCCAAAAGGGGCGTTGTACTCAATTATGGGCCTGATGAGGGATAAGTAAAGAGGCACGATGACCTCCCCTGATCTAGATGTGAATCTCTTCATGATTAGGTGGGCTATATAAAATGTTTTTCTAACCACTTTGGCCACGTGGTTGTCAAATGAGAGATTGCTATCAACTTGGGTCCCCAGGTCCCTAATTACTTCTTCTGTACTTAATGGATTACCACCTATGTGGTAATTTGTGGGCACTTTGTTTTTGCCAAAGGGGATGACTATACACTTTTTGGCATTTAGCTTGAGGCCATGGCTCTGGCACCAGTTGTCTGTTTCGATGAGGCCCTTTTGGAGGATGCTTGTGTCGGCTGGAGAGTCGATTATGGCGCCCAGTTTGCAGTCATCTGCGAACTTGGTCAGCCACAGTCCTTCCGTGTTGGCTTGTACCTCTGAGAAATATATACCGAACAAGAGAGGTCCCAGGACTGAGCCTTGTGGGACACCACTTGTAACTGGTTTGGAGTCTGACATGGCTCCTGCAATTCTAACCATGTGGGTTCTGTCCTTGAGCCAGTTTGCAATCCATCTAGTGATTTACCAACATATCTATGCTATTAACAACAAAAAAAGTGACAACGCCCTTTCTAAACATATCATGAGTAATGGTGGTCATAGTTTTCAATTTATGGCCATTGACAACATTAGGGTGGACATCAGAGGTGGGCCTCAATCTTTAATTTTAGAGACCCGCGAGTTAGAATGGCAGCTCCAACTGGATGCCTTCTCCTATCCCGGGCTCAATGATAACTGTAATATTGCTTCTATTTTAAAGTATAGGAGCTATCTTAGATAACTGTACCCTATTTTTTATTTTTCATTTTTCATTTTTACTTCTGGTAGGCTATTAAAAGATTTTATGTTGTTTAGTTAGGTATAGTTTATATAAGTCAGGCTTGTAATGGGCTGGCTTGGCATGTATTTCTATCATGGGTGAACATAGGAAATTGCAAACTTAAATTGTACTTCTTGTAATACATGTGTTGTCATACTTATATTTCCTTATGGATCACGTTTGAAACTCACTACATAGGTAGCAGTTATGGTCTGTTGTAGCTGACTGTTATAAACTGTTTGGTATATATCCCTCATTTTAATTATTTATACTTTCTAACGATTGTTTAAACAACAGTTTTTTGCTTATGTTTAAGGAAGTGACATCAATTGGTGCCACCCCCTTAGCTTTTTAATCTAGTGAGCTTGCGCTCTTGAATTGCTGATGAAGCTTCTGTTTTTCTCGGAAGCGAAAACGCTTTTGCTTTTTAATAAAACTGCGTTCTAGACCTTGTGCATACTCGACTTTTTGGAGCACCTTGTTTTGTTTTTATAAGTTTGTTTCATTTACTTTACTCATCTAGTGACATAGGGGTTTATATTTAAGCTGGTGAGCTTATCTATAATGCCCGAGTGGGGTATTGTATCGAAGGCTTTTGCAAGGTCCAGGTAGGCTGTGTGGACCACCTTCTCCTCGTCAATGGCCTTGGTGACTGTTTCAAAGAAATCAACCAGGTTTAAGAGGCATGATCTGCCCTTAACAAAGCCGAACTGGGTAGGATCCAGTGTCTGTAGGTCCCCAATATCTTTATTTATGAGGTCCATGATGACCCTTTCCATAGCTTTGCAGACCAAGCTAGTCAGGCTTATGGGGTGATAGTTTCCAGGATCCGTTGAGGCACCACCTTTTTGGAGAGGGACCATTGTTGCTGTACGCCACTCTTTGGGCACATATCCTGTAGTAAGGCTGAGATTGAACAGTAGTTTTATGTTTGGGTTTAGCTCTTCTTGGAGTTCATGTAGGATGCAGCCCGGGACACCTTCTGGTCCCATTGATGCTGTGTTTTTTGCTTTGGAGAGGGCGGCTCTTACCTGAGCATCTGAGATGTCAGGGTGGCAGCACTCTGCTGGGATAAATATTTGCCCTTTTGGGGGGGAGAAGTTTGCACTGAACCTGTCAGCTAGGATGTTGGCAATGTCTGTGGGTTTGGTGTATTTTTTGTCATTTTGGACTAATTCTGAGCATATCTGGGAATTCCCACCCAGGTTCCTAACATAACTAAAGAAAGCCTTGTGATTATCCTTAGTGTCCTGTGCAATTTTTCTCTCGAAGCTGGCCGTAGACAATTTTATGAGTGCCCGTAGTTTTTTGCTAATACTGATCAGTGATGCCTTCCCTTTTTGGGATTTTGCTCTATCATTTAGTAGCTTCCTCCTTCTATTGTATAGTTTGTTTATGGCTGGGGTCCACCAGACAGGACATCTGCCTTTGGAGGATTGGGTCTTGGTTTTATTTGGGATCGCATGATCCATGCATTCCTGAAGGTGTTCACAGAATGCGTTTATAAAGGATTCTGCGGTCTGGGCTGTATTTTCCACAGGCCGGAGCTTTGAAGGATTCCACCTCGGTTTTTAGGAGTGTGAAATTTGCTTTAGAGAAGTTTTTCACTGTGGTTTTCTGGGCAGGGGGTGGGGTCGGGATGTGAATATCCAGTGAGATTAGTTTATGGTCTGATCTTACCAGTGAGGGATACACTTCTGGTCTGGAGCATAGAGTCCCCATGTTGGTGATGAACAGGTCCAGTATGTTTTCCCCTCTTGTGGGAGTGGTAACAAGTTGTTCCATAGCATTTGAGTTTATAAATTCTAGGAACCTTTGGGCTAGGGTGTTGGAGCTAGGGTAATGCTCCCAGTCTATGTCTGGGTAGTTGAAGTCGCCCAATATAATGGTGTTTGGAGAGACCTTCATATTTTCCAGTGTTCTCAGGAAGGCCGAGTGGGCTTCCTGGGTTTGGGAGGGTGGTCTGTAGCAGGCTATAAACTGAAAGGCAGTTTTACCTACTGTTAGTTGCGCATGGATAGTCTCTGATGCTTCGTGCTTTGCCACCAACCTGGAGGTGTGGGTATCTTTGATGAATATCGATACTCCCCTCTCCTTTTGTGGTTCGGTCCAAGTTTTGGGGCCGAAAAGCATGGTATGAGGTATAACCTGGTAGTGCTGGGGTGCTCTCGGGAACTCTGAACCAGGTTTCTGTTACTGCACAGATATCGATGTTCTCCATGCTAAGGAGAGTTTCAAGTGCGTGCATTTTGAGGTTTAGACTTCTGGCGTTGAGTAGCATTACTCAACGCCTTTGCCCTTGTTTGTCTGACGTGAGGTAGGCCATCTGGGTGGTTGTATTTAAGCTGGCACCCAGGAAAATTATTTGTTGAGAAGGTATTAGTTTCGATTTCTTTTTGTTCACTGTGTATCCCAGGTAGTTTAACAGTTTTATTACAAACGCCAGATGCTGCAAAAGAATGTCCTTGCTGTCCGCTTGGATCAGGCAGTCGTCCAGATATGGGTAGATTTGTATTCCTTGTTGTCTGCAGAAGGCAATTACTGATGCCAGGCATTTTGTAAACACTCTGGGCACAGTAGATAAGCCAAAGGGCAATGCAGAAAATTGGTAATGGGTTGAATCTGCAAGAAATCTGAGGTATCATCTGCAATCTTGTCTGATAGGGACATGCAGGTATGCCTCCTTGAGGTCCAACGTTACCAGCCAAGGCTCCTTGCCCAGCATGGGAAGAAGCTGCTGTAATGTGAGCATCTTGAATTTTGGTACCTGTAGATATGTGTTTAGGATGGATAGGTCTAAGATGGGTCTCCAATCTTTGTCCTTCCTTGGTACCAGAAATAGTCTGGAATAAAAACCTTGACCTTGTTCTTTTGCAGGTACCTCTTGAATTGCTTTCATATCCATGAGAGCGGAAATTTGTCTTTGTGCCTCTGCCATTGATTTTGGGGCAGGTTTGGCAAGCTTCTCATTTTTGGAAGGGTGTGAAAGTGGAACCTGTAGCCTCTGTCTATAATGTCCAGAATCCATTTGTCTTTTGTAACAATGTGCCAGTTTTTTGAAAATAATGCCAGTTTTCTGCCCAAAGGTGCTGCCATTATAGCTTTGTTTGGCAGGCATAGGGGGAAGTCATTGTATCTGTTTCCTAAATGACTCTGGTCTATCTTCTCCACCTCTTGGGGTTGGTGCTTGCCACTGTCTAGCTCTGTAAGATCCTTGAGGTTGTCCTCTACCCCTTGGGCGTCTGTATCTGCCCCTTTGAGATCTGTCCATGGCTGGAAAGGACCAATTTTTTGAAGGCCAGTTTCTGCTTAAGCGTGGAGGTTGCACCTGCAAGAAATCATTAACCGTTTGCATAGATTTTGCTTTTTCCTCCATTTTCTTTAGTACCTCCTCAGCTTTAACACCGAACAATACATCTTTTTGAAGTGGTGCATCTAATAGCTTTGCTTTGACATGATCGGGTAAGGTTTGCTCTTTGAGCCAAGCATGTCTCCGTATGACAGACCCTGTGACAGCAGCCCTACATGAGGCCTCTAAAGCATCAAAACCACACTGCAAGGTATGTTTACCCACTTGCTCTGCTCCATGCAACAAATCCTCCAACTCTTTCAAATCTGGTTGTTCTGTTTGTGTCATTTTGCTTTTCAGCTGGGATAACAAAAACTGTTGGTACTTTAACATATGAAATTGACAGTTTAATGCCCTCATGGTTAAGGTGGCTGATGTATACACCTTTTCCCCCCACCTTTCTAATGCTCTGGAATCTCTCTCTGAAGGTAAAGGGTTTTTAGCAGTGGAGGCCTTTATCCCCTTGGGACCCTGTGAAATTGTTTCTGGGTGAGCAGTATGGCTTTTATAAAGGAACTGGTGAGAATCAGGAACCCGGTAATACCTGTCTGGTTTAACAGGGGCTGGAGGCAAAGAATCTGGATTAAGACTGGCTTCTGCGTACACATCATCCAAAATATCTAAAACAGGAGGGATAGCCAGGGGCCTATGTCGGGGAAGCAGTAGAAATTCCCTGAGCCTTTTCTTGGAATCTGAGTAATCCTGGCCTTCCCAGTGGAAGTGCTCCCTCAATGTATGCAGGGAAGTGCTCCCTCAATGTATGCAGGGTTTCCCCAAAAGAGTAGTCCTCAAGGGAGGAGACCGAGGGAATAGACTCCTCAGCATCCGAGTCTTCAAAAGGGGAATAGGCATAATCCCGATCCTCAGAATGGTCTCAGGTAATAGAAGCCTGGTCTGAGGAAGGGTAGTCTTCCTCCAATCTGGGTCTTTTGTCAGAGGGGGGTTGAGAACCCCTGATGAGAGTTATCAAATCCTCAGCCATTTTTAGCATCTGTTTTTTAGGCATGGGGCCTTGAGAGGAGGTCTGAGGACCCTGTTTTTTAGTTTTGATGGCAGCTTTAGATTTAGTGAAGGATTTAATAGAGAAGGTGGTAGGCCTGAAGACGCCTTCAGAAATGGCAGGCCTCACTAAATTTTCGGTTTCCCCACCAAGAGTGGCGTCGGTATCTGCCATGGGAATGGAGACCGAGGAGCCTGCGACCTTGGGTACTGAAGACACCGGTAAAATAGTTTCATCGGTAGTCAGAGGCTGTGTAGGCGCCTCGCTGAGAACCGGAGAACTGGTAGTTGGCTTAAGCGTGGTCTCAGTACTCGGAGCAGACCTCGGATGTCGGTCCTTGTCTTTGCGTCTTTTGCCTAAAACTGGCGTCGGTGTATCCGACATGATATAATTACATTTTTTGCCAACATAATGAAGGGCGAACTCCGCCCGGCGCTTAATAGTGCGCTTTTTGAACCTAGCACAAAAACGGCAGGCCGAGACGTCGTGGTCTGGCCCTAAGCAAGATATACAGAAAGAGTGAAAATCCTTATGTGGTATTTGCTTCCCAGAAGAAATGCAATTATTAACTTTGTCTGACATCGGTCTGAGGCAAGAAAAGTTTCCCCAACGGGGTACTTAGCTTTAAAGAAGACTTCGGCTGAAATACTGTTCGTAAATCTCAGGAGCTGGTCGACCGGCACTTGCAAACTGCTTCTGCTTTGTGCACCGTACGGCAAGAAAGACTGAAGAAAATGGCGTTGGCTGCCTCTTTTATACCCCTGTCGCACTGACATCAGGGAAGAAGACACGACAACCGACGCTGGACCTAGACTTTGGAATTCGGCCAACCGTGGACCCGCCTGATGGCAAAATAACCCATCTGTAATGACTGCAGCTGTATGCATGATGGACATCTTGGATACTCTCTCTTGCAGATGCAGGAGCACTAAACCAGTTAGTCTACCGAAAAGATGAACTCAAAACATCCATAACAGCTGGTTCAAATGTACACGCAAATAAATCTGCCAGCAAAAAGTAAAGATCCCATTTAAGTGTCACTTGAGTAACATTTGAGCTTACATATTAACAGAAAAACCTCTTTGTAGAACAACGTAAAATTAGGATGAGGACCCATAGACAGACATGCTGAAATGGCTGAAAAATACTGCTTGCCAACGGAGTAAAGAGGCCGTAGTACTGTAACTCACACATGTTTGAAAACCTGTAGTAATAATCCCAAATAGGGACCTGGTTATAGGGGGCACCAACTAGAAACTCTTATCCACTGGTACTACACATCCTCATGAAAAAGGTGCCAAAATGGTATTAGAACTGCCTCATCCTGGCAGTCAAAGTTGTATTAGGTTGTTTCAAACTCAATCTAACTTTTGTGAGCAGATCCAATCTGGGAGGAAATTTATGGCAATTGCCCCTGGAGAAGGTAGGACCAGTGCTGTCTAGGCCAGAAGGAAGTCACCACAGTAATTTTTGGAGGGTCCTTCTGAATCTTCAGAATTACCCTGGATATCAGTGGCAAGGGTGCAAATGCATACAGGAATATTCACAACAACAAGAATTAAAATGCATCTGTTTTCCAGTTTTGCCTGCAAGACTTCCTGTTGCAGAATTTACTTAATCATCTGTTTTGAAAGAAGGTAAACAGATCTAGTTGAGGTGTTCCTCACAACTGGATCCATTCCTGGAAGACACAGTCATTCAATTTCCATTCAAGAGGGTCTGGCCTGATCCTACTCAGGTTGTCTGCCACTAAGTTTTGCTCTGACAGAATGCAAGACACTTGAAGAGTTATACAATGCAGTAGAGCTAACTTCCTAGCCAGCCTGTTGCACCCCCCCACCCCACCCAATGATGTAGTAAATCACCGTGGTATTTTCAGAAATCAGTGGCACTAGGCTATCTGCACAATCATTCCTAGCCATCATAGCCAGCCTGTTGCCCCCCCCCCCACCAGATGATGTACTACATCACTGTGGTATTTTCAGAAATCAGTGGCACTAGGCTATCTACACCATTATACACACCCTTCAAAGCACGTTTAGATATTGGATACAGGTTAGAAACTGTAGGATTCAACACAAGACCTACTTTCTGAAGGAAAGTGTGGCAGAACACTCTGACAAATTATCAGTACCTGATAGAATAGACTAGGAGGAAGAAATTCTCTTATGAAATCTGCACAATACCTTGGTAGGGGTATGTGTTCTTTTATGGACTGAAGGCTGAAAAATCACTGTTACTGTAGGCAGTATTCCACACATCCTCCAAGGCTGGCACAGTAGTAGGAAAAGGGTGTACTATGAGGTGAATGCACTTGTAACATATCACATTTCCTGAGTTTAGGGGGAGCATCCATTTGTTCCCTCAAAAATACATCATACATCACCATTTTGGGGGGTTTGGGGTTGGCATAATATGTATATTGTGTCTGTGAAGTAAACAAATTAAAGGATTTGGTTCTCACCTTTGAAGAAATTGACTAGGCTTAAAATGGTGAGCAAGAGCAGATATCTTAGTACCTACCTATAAATATATTCATTCTGGAACTAGTTTTAGAAAAGGAAAACTCATGTAAGACAGCTTCATCTGAATCGGTGATGAAGAATAAGCCCTGCCTCTGTTTATGCCAGAATTCTCTGACATTTTCCTCCAGAATGATTTCTGCTCTTCAAGACAGACAGCCTGCAACACACTCCTGGCTAAGGTAAGAAAAATATCCTTAAGAACATATAGAATATATTTGATGAGCAATGTCAAACATTTGTTTTTTTTTTCTTTGTAAGATCGACTGAGAAATGGCAGTTCATCCCTAGAAAGGGTCTATTTCTCAGTTCAGTCCCACTGACATTCCTGAAAATAAATTTTAGAAGCAGCAAAATCCCTGCTAAATTGACTGATGTTATCTCCTTCAGACTTCGTTTGGTTCTTTTTCTCCAGGTTCAAGAGGATCTGTTAGGCTTTTTTTCCCTCACTGAACAAGTATGTCTGAATTTAAGGGGCTGTCTACACATCTTTAGGGTATGTCTGAAGTCTTAGCTAAGTATGAAGTATCAGTGGCATCAGAGTTGAGATTTTCACAAGAGCTGCCTATCTTGCTAGCAGTCTTTTTCAACTAAGACAAATTGCTCTTAGTCTTACTTTCTTGGAGTTTGTCATTTAAAGTCTTAAACTTTGTAAAGAATGTTTTGTATGTCTGATAATGTAATGTCCTTATCGAAAGAGTGCAAAAAAGTATATTTTCTTGCCATACATATCGTAGAATCAAGAGTCCTTGTCTGACGTCATCACCCCTAAGGAGGAACCCTTTTTACTGGGTCTGCTGTTAAATTTAGTGTCGGGCTGCCGCAAGTAGTAAGAACTAATACAGAATGAGCCTAAAATGCTCTGGAAAATGAGATGCATGAGAATTACATCAATGAAGGGCAAAGGCTTATGCTGGAAAATTTGAACTGATTGTTGACAACTGAGAAGGAAGATAGCTCCATATGCTCTTACCTGAGTATTCTAATACTACTAAAAGCAGAAGAGGAAAAATACTATTACTATCTCACAGTAAAAGTCAGTACACTTTTCCTTCTGATTACCATATTAGCAAAAGACAATAAAACTCCTATATAACAGCACTGGAAATGGCAACAATACTAATTTGCCTTAGTTTCTCTCCCAAAAATATACTACCAACCTATGCCATCTCCTCGGTACTGTTCAGATGTTGGCGTTGAAATGGCGTAACCATTATTTCTGCAAAAGAATATAATAGGACATTCAAGGGTTGCAGCAAAGTTGAATCCAGCATGAGCATCTCCTTCACTGGCAGCTCCCTCTCCAAAGTAACATATAACAGCACGATTGTTATTTTCACGTTTTAAAGCATAAGCAGCTCCAGCAGCTGTTAGCAAAAACAAAAAGTAAAGCCGGTCATTTTTCCCAGTTCAAAATGCCAGAGAAGGTCAGTACCAAAACAGTGGTTGTGTGAGACATTAGCTCTAACAGTAGATTTTCAACAGCAAGGAATGCTTCAGTAAAATGCACAAGATCATCCTTACCTTTTGTCAGTCTCTTCTTTTGAGTAGTACTTGTATCATCTTTAGCTGATGGCAGCATCTGCCTCATTCTACAGCAGGGTTTACCAACACTTTTAATACCAAAGTATGCTTAGCAAAACTGTTTTCTGGCTGTGGTACCCTTTCAGCACATGTACATTACTAAGCTGTATATGAAAAGTGCAATGATAAAAAGTTCAACAAAAAATAATGCTTTGGTTATGTGCAAAGTGTCATTATGTGCCGATACATTTGACAAACACACTCGTAACATCACAAGTAACTATTATCATTACTAGATGTATTTTGATTTACATAGTTATGAGTGCTTTAAACACTGATCGGATTTAACTCTTACAAAACCGATATTATTTGCTGATATCCTCTCCCTTACAAACTACCAGGCAGGTCAAACAATTTTAAAGAAAAAGTTGACCGATTTTGATAGAGATCTTTAAGCTCTACTTGCAACAGTAAATGAATTAGGATGAGGAAAATCAATGAGGTTTTACATGTCCTGTGGTTTATTTCAGAAGTTTTTCAGCCTTTTGATCCATGTATGTATTCAACAAATATGTTATCGGTATAAATACAGTCGATCTTACAACAGGACAACTATTTTTCCAAATAGTCCCCTCTCCAATATTATAGGTCTATTTGGATGGTTCCATCTATTTATATACATTTCTGGTATTAAATAAAACACTGGTTTCTTAAATCAGTTTGCTGAAGGAATTTGTTTATACATCAGATTTTTATTTTAAGAACCCAGTACAAGTAGTTGAGATAGTCAAGAAAATTGTTTGTATGGAAAATTATTTTTTGGTTATGTATGGACATCATACTTTGTTTTTTGTTTTATAAAATTTGTTTTCAAGGCAGTTCAGAGTTTTTTAGGACAGGGTCCATATTCTTCTTTTGTTTTCTCTCTTTTACATTTCTGTTTACCTACTTATGTTTAATTACAGTAAATATTGGTGTTGGTAACAATGGGGCACAGCCATGTCCATTTGCCTCATCATATGAAAACATTTTTTAATGTTTGTTGTTGAAAAAGAGTTGTGTAATTTTTTTCAGTGTAATATTTTGATTGTACTTTACATTATTTGCTATTTTATGTAAAGAAAGACAGGAGTCAGCTTTGAAGTTTGTAGAGACAGTAGCTGAAAACAATTGGGACATAAAATTTAATCATGAAAGTGACGTTAGTTTTTAGATATTATGACTAGGGGACTAAAAGGCCAAACTGTTATATAAAACTGACAGCAGTCAATAGCTTTTGACATGCTAATAGTGCCCAGCCTATACATTTGATTTGATGTTTAGCTGTGGATGACTGTGGTAGGAGTTACAGAAATTCTACAAGGTAGGAGGATAAGGCAGAGTCTGTTAAGAATCTAGATAATTTGTTAAAGAAAAGGCGTTATAACCATTTAATATTAAGTAAGGCTACAGCTAAAACTGCGAATGGAAAAAACTCTGAGAAGACCGATGTGATTTGAGAATGGTGAATTGCTTGGTAATTGAGAAAGTATTGAAAAGGCTGTTAAACTTTATTAAGTTACCAAATATACAACATTATCTAATGTTTTTGTAATTATTATTATTGGACAACTACTTCCTCAGACCTATTTTTAGCAGGGATTAACTTAGGTTTACTATCTTTTCCCTTTAAAAGGCCACTGAATATTGGTAAGTTCCTCACTTATAAAATGGTGCCAAATAGAGCGAATGGTGGTCCCGTTTCAGTGGATATGTATTTGTTGTGCGAAGTGTAATGTTTTCAAGATGGTACATACTAAAACATGTTTGATCAATTTACATGAAATTGAACTCATGATAAATATACAAAATAATATATGTGATGTATTAATGTTTGCAAATGGGAATATGATAATATGGTTTGTCTTCTTTTATATAATTACATGGTTTGCAGATGCCTTAAGTGATAGTTCAATAAAGATGTTTAAAAAAACATGTGTGGATATAATTAATGGAAAAATCACAGATTGTTTTAGAATTTTACTTGCCAAACTTCAATGATGGTGTATGGCATTACGTATGGTTGTGAAAAAGAAAAATGATATATAGGATCAAGTACACACAAGGTTTAATTCAGGGTGCAGGAACATATTAGAGAAGTTAAAACGATCATCCAGTCAGTAGGGTAGCTTCCCATTTTAAGGAGATGCATAAAAGTAAATTTGCTAGTACCACTTGGTAAAGTAAGGGCCAAATGAGCTGGCAATATATATATGTACTAATCTCATTTTAAAATACAATCCATTGAAACCAAGAGGTTTACCTGCTGATTAATAGAAGTTATTTTTATAATATGCTATTTATGATGTCTGAACATTTTAATTTATTGGTATTGTTTGTCTTGAAGCTTGTTTCTTTAAGAATGGTGATTTGAAAATGTAACTGATTGAGTAATTAAAGTTATTTAACTATTTATAGTATGTAAAAAAAATTTTTTTTTTTTTTTTAATATTTTACTCCATGTCAAGGCTTTGTCAAAAGTGTTTTTTTAAACCCACAGTTACAATGTGTAGCTTACTATTTATCACTGAATGGTGTACTATGGGTTAATACAACTTTACAGTTAGGAAAGCAAAGTCAAGTGTTGCTCGTCCATCTCTAACATAGATGACAAGCAGGCAGGGTATTTCATTTAGATGCTTTAATACACAGAACCACATCAGGATGGAAGGCAGCATCATAAAATATAAATGGTCTGGTTAACAGACAAACCTTGCATACATACATGCTTACATCTCAACAGCTTACTACAAAATGGCAGTCAGATCTGCACGTGCTCAGTATTTATACACTTGTGCAATCCCTTGGATATTTTCTTAAAGATATATTTATATACATACACTGGATCTACCATCCTCCCTCTTAAAAAGATTTCCCTTTGTAAAAACAATATTAGAGTTAGACATGCATTACTATAGAAATTAGAAACAAAATGCAATGTTCATGTCCACGTTGCCGTGCATCTGCTGCATGATTTGAGGATATGACCAAATCTCACAGCGTAACAACCTGGACTGAATTTAGCAACAGGGACAGTCTTCGGTGAACAACTTGTATCAGGAACTCCTGGATTTGTCATAGGAACAGGAATATTCTCTGGAACTTCCTCTGGAACTGAACACTGGACAACTCACTCTGAGATACAGGCTATGTGCTGTGGTATAGGCTTGAAATCAATTGGTCTCAAATGTTTCTGATTCTGCCTAAAATCTGCTCCTTGTGATTCTACAATGTATGATCTCGGCTCTGGGCAAATATTCTTCATGTCTCCAATCTGATCTTAACCTCTGGAAGTTTACATCCTTACCACTTCTCCTTCTCATAATGGATTGAGACGTTTGCTGGTTTTATCATAGCAGGACTTCTGGGTTAGGTGTTTCTTCAACAGACTGGCTTTCATTAACCTACTGTTCTTGACACGTGGAACCAACAATGGACTACCGATTGGTAATGTGGTTCTCGTTTGTCTCAACAGAAGTCTCTCGGCAGGTAAACCAATATGTTTATCATAAGGAACATTTCTGAGATTCAAGTGATTTAGGAAAATGTCACTATGTCATTTTGACTTCTTTAGTAATTGTTTTGCACTTTGAACTGCACGTTCTGCCAAACCATTTGATTGTGAGTACTCAGAGCTACTCGTGACATGAGTAGAGTCCCATCTTCAGCAAATGTTTTGAACTGTTGGCTTGTAAACTGCGTACCATTGTCAGAAATAACTTTGTGCGGACTATCATATACTGCAAAATGACACTTCATCTTAGTAATGACAGTACTGGATGCTAGATTAGGAAGTAGGTCAATCTCGAACCAATTAGAGTAAGAGTCTACTAACACCAAATAATGTTGACCATTCCACTCAAAGATGTAGTTGGCTACTGTTGACCAAGGTAGTTCAGGAATCTGGTTTAGATTAAGTGGATCCTTCTGTTGATGTGGCCTTGTACTATAACGTACGGAACAAGATGAAAGTGCTCTCTCAATGTCTAGTGACACAGAAGGCCAAAATACTAGTCCTCTCGCTCTTCTTTTGGTAGAGTCGGTTCCTGGGTGACCACTGACAGTAATGTATTCTTGTTGCAAGGACTTTGGAACAATTACTTTCTAACCTTTCATAATGATACCATTGTCAGACAAAATCTCATCTCTGTATGGAAAATAAGGTTGCACTTCTTGAAGTAAACTAGATTGCTTTGACAGCTATCTTTGATTGATAAAGTGGTTGAGCCTTTGTAAAATTGGATCTGTGGCTGTGTGATCTCTCAATTCATCAAGATGCGTGGAAGAAAATTTCTCTCTTCCAATGCCTTCAAAATCAAGGTTTTCATTCTCGTGCTGTTCTGTGTGTTTTTGGGCGATGTGGATAAGGTATCAGCAAGATAGAGAAGTTTGCCTTTCTTGTAGACAAGATTGAAATTATAAAACCAGACAAACTTCCAGAATATCACAACAAGCCACAAAAACTGGAACTTAGACTGAGAACAAGGGGCACAAATTTTAGCGTAAACAATTTATTTTCCACTTTCGTCATTAGACTTTATCAGAAAACAATACATTCAACTGTAAAAAACTTTCAGTTTAAAAATATCTGTAAGCCAATAGAAATACAGTTGAATGTTTTGTTTTCTAATGAAGTCTAATGATGAAAGCAGAAAATAAATTGTTGTTTACACTAAAATTTGTGCTCCCTGTTCTCAGTCTAAGTTCCAGTTTTTGTGGCAAGACTGAAATTATACTTTTGCAATCTCAGCATCATACATTGAAGTCTGGCTGGAGCTGAATGCATAGGCTTTCTCAAGATGGGGACTAGAGATGTGTCGTATGTTTCAATCTGGATAGGTCTACCATAAACATAATCATGGAACTTCAAATATGTAAGCAGAATTGCCAAAAACTCTCTCTCTCTCAATCTGGGCATACTGCATTTCAATTTGGGTAGGAGTTCTCGATACACAAGCAACAGGTTGACCCTCTTTGTAGAATGAGTGCACCAAGACCACATTTCGAAGCATCACATGAAAGAGTAACTGCTTTATGAACATCATAGTATCTGAGAGTTGGTGGATTAGCAATTGTGTGTTTCAGGACACCAAATGCTCTTTGGTGTTGCTCTAACCAAGACCATGATAAATCTTTATGTGTCAGCCCTCTGAATAGTGCTGATATTTGACTCACGTTTGGAATGAACTTGCCTAGATAGTTAACCATGCCAAGAAAACATTGCAGGGCTTGAACATAGTTTGGAGCTGGTATCTCGAGAATAACAGTTTGCTTAGAAGGGTCTGGTCATAAGCCTGAACTGGTAAATAAATGACAAGCATAAGTAACCTCTTGTAGCCTAAATTTGCTTTTCTGTAGATTGAGCTTAAGTTTCACTTGACGTGCCCTTTCCAGAATTTGTCTGAGACTTCTGTCATGCTCAGCTTCTCCATGACCTCCTACTAGTATGTCGGACTATAACAGCACAAGAATACGTAGTAAAAAGTTGCTCCATTGCAGGTTGAAAGACTTCACTTTTCAGAATTTATCCCAAATAGCATTCTCAAAAATCTGTACCTGCCAAACGGAGTACTGAAAGTAGTTAGCAATGAGGATTTCTTGTCAAGCTGAAATTGCCAAAATGAACTCTTTGCATCTAAGACAGAAAAAACAGTGTCATTTGGCATCAAGGCTGCGACTTCTTCAACTGTGTGCATTGGATGAGGAGGTCTTTCTAGTGCTTTGTTCAAATCTCGAAGATCAATACATATTCTGATGTCATCTGAGCTTTTCTTATAAGCTACCAGCATGGAAGACACCCATTCATTTGGTGTTGCAACTGGACAAATCACACCTTGTTGCACCATTTTACCTAGCTCAGCTTTGACTCTGTCCTGCATGGCTATTTATTTTATTTTACATTTGTTAACCGGGCTAGTCCAACTGGATACATGTCCATTTTCAGTGGAGGCCCGGGGAGAAAAGCTCCACTACAACTAC
This sequence comes from Protopterus annectens, assembly GCF_019279795.1. Taxonomy (NCBI): domain Eukaryota; kingdom Metazoa; phylum Chordata; order Ceratodontiformes; family Protopteridae; genus Protopterus; species Protopterus annectens. The sequence continues at coordinate 756,547,593 of NC_056725.1, read as the reverse complement.
TAAAACAAGATAAAAATATGCAAAAATGCATTGGAACTTTTTGTGCTGGCCTGATAACTGGACTGACATCTGGGTCTAACTTCATGGAGTACACAAATGGAAGCTGCCCTAATTTGTCTTCAAAAAGATCAGCATAGGTAGAAAAATGTACTGGGCGAAATTATAGTAGTAGTCTTTCAAGCTAACATGGTGGACTTCCTTACTAAATGAAAGCAGTCCCATTTTCAAACAGTCTCTGAGCCCTACTAATGACTGGACATGCCTCTTGACCGCATAAAATAACACGTCATAGCTTCTCCCAGCAGAGTAGCATGAAAGCACTACTGAGCCTTCAGTTTGAATTTCTTCACCACCACAAGCAACAAGCTTCGCACTCCTTGCCAAATCAAGCCTTTCACTGACACACTCTAGCAAATGTTTCTGCAGACATAACATTGCACTTGGAACCTATGTTAACTTTGACCTCTGAGGGTTTTCCATTTATCTGAACAGTACAAAATACTTCATTCTTTGCCCTTAAATCTACTGCACTGACTGTTTCATGAAGCACTGACAAACCAACATAAAGAGTAGGGCTGCAGCTCTCTAACTGATCAACTCATTTCTTAAAATGTTCCCTCTTAATAAAAGAATGTGGGCCTTTTGATTTACAAAACCTTTTGAAATGTTTCCATTTATTGCATTTGTGTCAATGCTGCCCAAAACCTAAAATTTTCCCTTTTAGATTCATGATTTCCACCATCATTACGACAGCTGGCAATGAAAATGGGTAAGCACGCACCCTCACCCTTACGTCTGTTTGCTGATTCACTCTTGTGCTTCACTGAAACTGTGCGAATTCTGGAATTTGCTGAAAAGTTCTGGGGTTTACCAGTGAGTGCTGCAGGGGTTACAGTTGCTACCCTGTGCTTGGGCATGTTTCTTTTAATAATGTGTTGCATACTATCAACATGAGCTTTATTATTGTGGCTTCTAGAGCTATTCTCATTTGTAAGCATATGTGTGTGCTTTTCTGTGAGCTCATATATCTGACAAATCTCAATGGCCTTATTCAAAATTAAATCACTGTCACAAAGCAAAATCTTTCTCATAGCATCATCTTTAATACCACACACAAGTCTGCCTTTTATCAACTCATCCATTAAATCACCAAATCTGCATGTTTTAGCCTTGTTTCTTAAGTCAGTTATACATGCTGCAAAAGTTTCACCAGGCTTTTGATCCCTTGTATAAAATAAGTGCCTTTCCATTGTAACGTTTGTCTGGGGGTTACACATTTCTCTAAAGTTATGTTTTAAGCACTCGGGGTCCTCCGTTACAACAATATGAAGGTTTCCCTCTCTCCTATACAGATAGCAAGTGCATACACAAATGAACATCCCCTTTCTATGGCTTCTGACCCAACTAAATTAAGCAGAATAAATGCCTTTGTACAGTCATCTTTATCAGAAAATGTAGCCTGTATGAAAATGTCGTACTCTTGCTCAAAGACTATACAGTTCTTAGCAATATTACTGTCAAATACAAGTCCAGTGGGTTTTTGAAATCTGTCTGCCATGCCCACAAAGTATCCACAAACACACTGAAAATATGGGCCTTGTAATTATGTCTGAACAAACTGTTCCGGGAGCTTGTAAAAGCATTCAAATACACAATCTTCAAAATACTGTACTTTGCGAAATATGCTCTGAAATGGCTGTATCCTACAAAATATATCCTTACTGTAATACTGCACAAACATGCGAACACTTTATACACTTCTGATAACTCGAATATCTTTGATTAATATGAAAATACGTGCTTAGCGAGAATGCAGTTGTTTCCTCATTTCATTCATTTTATGCAATTCGGACTTTATTTCAAACATTTTCTCTACTGCTATGAATATTTTATCAATAATGGAATATCAGTTTATGCGACTATCATTTAGAACATTCTGAATGCCTCATTTCATATTTTGCAAATAAGGAACAGTGCTGAGCAAGTTTCAACATCTAAAATTTGTTTCTGACCTGTTTTGTAAACTGTCTGCGCAGTAGGGATGATTCACTCCTTTATATTCCTCCAGTTTCAACTGAGTGCCTCCTGATCTCAAACTGAAGACATTTGATTCCGTCCTGGCCTCAAGCCCTTTAGACATGCTGCTTCTGACACCATGCCGCTTATCCCTCTCTAACATAGATGACAAGCAGGTGGAGTATTTTGTTTAGATGTTTTAATACACAGAAACACATCAGGATGGACAGCAGCATCATAAAATATAAACAAACTGGTTAACATACAGACCTTACATATATGCATACTTGCATCTCAGTGGCAGTCAAAACTTGCACATACTCAGCATTTATACATGTGTGCAAGTTTTGACTGCCATTGAGATGCAAGCATGTATGTATGTAAGGTCTGTATGTTAACCAGTTTGTTTATATTTTATGATGCTGCTGTCCATCCTGATGTGTTTCTATGTATTAAAACATCTAAACAAAATACTCCAACTGCTTGTGGAGTGGTCTTAGATAGCTTAAAATATATACACACACATTGATCTACATCAAGTATTACAGGCAAATTCTATAGAGTGACAGTTTGCATCCTCTGTCTATAGTATTCAACTAAAATTAATCTGGACATGGTTGAAAAGGGTTAACAGAACAGTCCACCAAACCAGTCAACAAAAAGCAATTTTTTTATACTACAAATCAACAAATGCACTGTAAAAATCTCAGCAAAGTCCCCTTTTTACTTTAGTGCAACAAACACTCCCATTTCCACCTTTAAAATAGGGAACTTTTCTTACTTGCATGCAAAGTTCTCCCAAGTTCCACAAATTCAGCATGTAAAAATGAAAGTTATGTACTTAACATAGCAATAAATCCATGTTGTCTGCTTCCAGTTGGTTCAACTTGTGGGTTATCAGATCTGACACAGATCAAAGACCAATCATTGCCAAAAGACTTCTGCCTCCTCTACACACAATACTTATCTCTATACAGAATTACTTCAGATCGAGTTTGCCCCTCTCCAAACGACTTCTGCTGCTAACTCAAAAACATGACACAAAGGACCCTGAAAGAGATGAGGAAAAGAAACCTCCACGACTTGATCATCCAAGGATCGAGAGAAACACAATACAGGATGGTGCAGGTGGAAGGGATAATTGAACCGAATGGATACAGACAACACAGATCTATCGTTATGGTAAGTATGTAACTTCTGTATTCAATGTTGTCTTTTCCATCTGGGTTCAACCTGTGGGACAGAGTTCCCAGCCACATTACACCCCAGGGAGGTCCTATGAGAGCACATTCTGCAATACGGTAGAACCAAAGGTGTCTCTAGACCTTGAATGAATATCCAGCTTGCAGTGAGACATAAAGGTGCATGAACTCACCCCAGTAGCAGCAGCACAAATGTCATCTATAGCAGCTATAGAGAGGAAAGCTGCAGAGGTAGCCATAACTCCTGTAGTGTGATCCTTTGGTTTGCAAGGCAAAACCTTCCTTTCCAAACTATATCCAAAGTAAACGCAATCAGAGAACCACTTGGATGGAGTGGATTTACACACTGGTTTTCACAACATGGTCATCTGAAAAGGAGACAAACAGTTGTTTGGACTTTCTGAAGGACATGGTTCTAGCCAAATAAAATCTAAATTGTCTATGAACATCAAGACAATATAGCAAATACTCTCCTTTGTTTGAAAAATTGGGGGAAAAAAACACTTTTAAGTGAATGGTCTGATCCAGACTGTTGCCACTTTAGGCAGAAAAGCAGGATCCACTCTGAGAAATACCCTGTCTTTATGAAAAAACAGACCTGCAGGTACCGCAGATAAAGCTTGCAGCTCTGACATGTGCCTGTTCCAAGTAACAGCTACAATGAAAAGGGTCTTACAAACCAAACAACTTCAAGGAAAAGTGCAGCTGAAGGCTCAAAAGATGGCCCAGCAAGCATGTGAAGTATAAAAGATAAATCCTATGGAGGGGACAGGGTCACGAACAGGGAAGTCACAATAAAAAGGTTCCTCTGAAAAAAGACTTTGAAACCTTTAAAGCTGCCACAGACATACTGTCTCTGCTAATATGAAAGTTGGAAATAGCTGGAAATTGCACTTTAATAATGAAATAACTAGATCCCAAATGAAACAAGCAAGCAAAAAAAAAAAAAAAAAAATCACAGATCGCCTCAAAAGGTGCTAAAAAAAGGTGCAGACCTTTAGAAGAAGCTCAAAAAGCAAAGAGCCTCCACCTGATAGTGCAGACTTTGCGTAGATAACCTTTGAGAAGAGGACAAATTATGGACCACTCTCTCTGAAAGCTTGGGATCTCTGGCAATCAGGGGAACTGGAGAAACAATGTGGTTAACCTAAGCATCCAGAAACCAGGCGAGTCTAAATCTGCCAGATGAGAGATCAAATCTGGCATTGGATCCAGCATCCAAGGAGGCTACCACAGAAGGGGGACCCCACACCTAACAGGGCAAAAAGGACAATAAAGATCACAGATGCTCTGTGACAGGCAACCTTCTTGTGACCTTTGTTATCAGAAGAGTTGGAGGATAAGCATACAGGAGACGCGGGACCCAAGCATACAGAAGAACATTCCAGGATGACTGTCCCTGTGGAGGAACTAAGGAATAATAATTGCTGCACTTGGTATTGGATGGGGAAGGAAACATATCACAGTATGGAGACCCCCCAATTTCAAAAGATCTGAGATGATACTCCCTGATTAAAAGGGACCATTCATAAGGAAAAGGAATGTCTGCTCAGATAGTCCACTAAAATTTTGGATTTTCCTGGGATGTGCGTTACTGCCAGTAATAACAGAGATGAAATCGTCCATTGCCAAACCCTCAAGGCCTCTCAGCAAAGAGGATAAGATTATCCCCCCATCTGTTCAGATACCAGATGACTGACATATTGTCCATTTGCACTGAAATCATAACCTTGGGGCGAAAGTCCTGAAAGGCATGCAGCAAGATATTACTGTGAAGATTGGCCTCAAATGTAGACCAGGTCCCCTGGGATGTCTTCCTTTTGAAACCCCCCCACCTGAGAACCTGGGATGTCTTCCTTTTGAAACCCCCCCACCTGAGAAGGGAAGCATCAGCCATAATTGCACCCTGCGGGTGGGGGGATGGGGCGGAAGAACAAATGGCCTCCTGGCAGACACCATGGGGGACTGCAACCACCACTAATTTGTTTTTGACAGACCTCTGTCAACGTGATGGGAAACTTCATAGGATGAGTCAAGAAGGACCATTCCATTGCTAGTGTCCAGTGCAGTATCTACATGTGGTACCTTGCCAGGGGATCTAAGCAGATTGCTGCATCCATGTGACCTAACAGTTTGAGAAAGAGGGAAGTCAGATGCTTCCTGTAAGTCAGCAAGACACTGGCCCAAGAAGGAAGAGCAGATACTCTCACAGCCAGGAGTTTTGCAATTTGAGATACTGTGTTCAACTGGCAGCCTATGAACTCCAAAGCCTGAACTGGCTGAAGGCTGGAGTTCTGATACTTTACAGTGATTCCTGAGGAAAGCCACAGTTGGAGTAAAGACTCCCTGGCCCGGACTAGCAATGCCCTCATGGAGGCAGTGAAGCCAATCATCCAGGTAAGGGAAGACCTGGATACCCTGCAGCCAGAGCCAGGCTGCCAACACTGCCATACACTTGAACACCCAGATGGTGGTGGTGAGACCAAAGGGCAGCGATCTGAACTGATAATGACTGGCTTCCAACCAGAGCCTCATATACCTCCTGGACTGCCTTGCTTTCTTTATATGATGGTAGGCTTCCTTGAAGTTGATCAAGTATATCCAGCTGTCCCTTCCTCAAGAGGGGTACAATGGACTGCACTGTGACCATCCAGAACTTGGTCGGTTTATAAAGTGATTCAATTTGCTCAAATCCAAAATTGGTCCTGAGATCCTAGAATAAACTCCGGATCCACACTGGTCTGAATAGACCTCTTGGATGACTCAATTTACTAACAGTTTTTGTATCTCTACAGCTGCATCCCTTTTCTGACAGGGTGGCACATCCGGAAGGTGCTTGGCATTTTCTTTTGGCAAAAATAAAAATGGAATTGATTAACCATCTGGATACAACTCAACACCCAAAGCATGTGGGTGTACAGCCAAGTTACCACCAACTGGCTCCAAAGTAGGATAGTCGGGCAAACCTTCAAGGAAGCTGGAAGGGCTTCCTGGAATAGGACCCATGGGAACTTTGTTTCTGCGGACCACCTCTGCAGCATGGATGATACCCATTCTGGTTATCCTCCCCTGCTGTGAAGGGAACTCTCCACAACAAAATATCCTGAAAAAAGACCTGCACCTTTCTAAAGATGTTTTTTTCCCTTTTGGGTCCCTTGAGGAGGTCCACTGGGGATAGCAAAATGCACTTTGATGGCAGACATTATCTTTAGATCTTGTTCACTCCTGGTGAAAGCATCTTTAAGCTTAGGCCCAAATGGTGAAGAGCAATCATGGGGGTGTTAATAAAGGACACTTTTGAAGTGGTCCACAAAGTTGCACTATCACATCCAAGCCTGGCAGTGCCAGTGCCAGCAGGCTGGGATGTGCCATCAGCTGCGTTGGAGAACAGACACGTGGACATGTTAGAAATGAAGTGCAAGATGGACAACTGCATCTACAGAGACTCGAGACTCTGGAATCTGTTGTCTCCTAACCACTCCTTACACTTCAGACATGGTGTCTCACTGAAGTTTTGTCAAGTGACCCAGGTAATTTAACACGCTCGGAGGTAAAGTGGCCAACATTTAGGAGCACTTCCCTATCCAGTCCAAATGCCCTAGACTCCCTATTAGGAGTTGAGCCGGTGAACTCTCTCAGAGGGGTCCTTTGTGTTGGCTGCTGCCTCCACAATATCATCAAAGGCAGGACCCTTCCTCCAATGTCGATCTTAGGGAGAGGCCAAGACCTTATTGTTTTTTTTGGGAACTGGAACTGCCTCATCAGGCTCCCTCTTGGCCCACCAATACACTAAGTCAATAAGTGCATTCAATCTGGGAACCACCCAGGACATGGACAGGCCCACCTCAGATGCCTCCAGAAATACAACCCCTCTGGAAAATAGGGCTTCAGCTGTCCAACCCCTGCACTGGTGAAGCAGCTCCATCAAGTCGCCTAAGGAGACATCTTCACAGGGGGCTTTTGGGGACCCCTCTCCTTCTCAAAGTCTGTATTCTTCTGTGAGGGATTCCTCTGGGGAATCCAGGTACTTTCTCTTGCACCAACTCTTGCCAGGATCTTCTTGCCTGGGGGGTGGGACCTGGGGGAGAAGTGGAAGTGGCAGGGGGACCTTGGCTTCAGGGTAGGCTGGTGGCCAGCTGGATTGGGCTGTTCCAGAGCAAGCTGGTGCGAGTCCATAGGCACAGATGACGAGGCGGGAGGAATGCTTGTTGGTGCGGACCACTCTGTCTCTGAGATGGAGAACATCCTCTCTACAATATCAAAGATAAGATTGAGATTGAAACAGACTGCCTGGAGCCCACACTCCATGGATCTGAAGACTCCAAGGACATGCCAAACTGGAGCATGCCTTGAAGCAGAGATTGGACCTGAAGTGCCAAGCAGCAGGGATGACTCTGAAACCCAAAGCACTGATCCAACCTGGAAACCCCAACCCCAAAGGGTCGGCTCGGAGGCCTGCTTGATTCCAAGATTGTCAGAGTTGAGAAGGCCAAGGCAGGGGAGGGAACAAGAGATTGACCTGGTCATCAGATTTGACGCAAAGGTGACAAGGCAATCATCTCCGAGGACCCTGGAGGCACCAGGGCCAAGACAGGAAATGTTAAGTCATGTACTTACCATAACCTGGCATCTGTGTTGTCCATTCTCACTCTGAGTCATGTTTGTGTTACGGATCCAATCCTTGGATCCAACTCGGCTGCCTTCTACAAACTTCAGCTTCCAGGCTAGAGCTTCTTCTTTAGCCGTAATCCTCTGTACTAAGCACAGCTCCCTCAGATCAAGTTTGCTGTCCATTAGTAATAAGGAAAGAAAGAAAAGGAGAAAAGCAGAACCCCAGAGGTACAACCAGGAGCAAAGGTTCCTAAAAATGCTACACAGATCCTCCAGAAAAAGGATTTTGTAGGTCAGAGGACAGATGGGAGAGATGGTGAATCAGAGCAAGAACAGACAACATAAGTGCCAAGTTATGGTAAGTACATAACTTAAAAATCTGATGTTCTCCCTCTCGCTCTAATTCATGTTTAGGTCAGAGTCCCCAGCTACATTCTGTCTTGGGTGGCCTCAAGGAGGGATATGCCAGAGCACTGCTGAGCCAAAAGAAGCCCTACCTCTGGAAACAATGTCCAATTGTTAATGAGTCACAAATGTATGGGATTTAGATAAAGTGGCTGCTGCATAGATGTCATCAATTGAAATTCTAGATGAAAAGGCAGAGGTTGTGGCAAAAGATCTAGTTGCATGAACTTTAGATGACTTAGCCAATTTCACATTGTTCTTATCATATATAAAAGAAATGCAACTAGTAATCCACTGGGTCAGAGCTACCTTTGCTACTGCCTGTCCCAGGCAATTAGGCAAAAAGGATGCAAATAGCTGATCTGATTTTGTGAACTGTTTAGTTCTGTGAAGATGGAAACTAAGTTGTCTATGAATGCCCAGTAAATGCAACATGTACTTCCCTTTATTGGAAAAATTGAAAAAGAAAACTGGTAACTGAATGGTCTCAATGTTTGACTCAGTAGCCACTTTAGGCATGAAGGATGGGTTAGTACAGAGTGAAAAACTCTGTCTTTGTGGAAAATTATGTACGGTGGTTTAGAAGAGAGGGCCTGTAATTCAGAAATTCTTCTAGCTGAGGTAATGGCAACTAGAAAATATCTTCCCAAGATAAAAACCTCATGTCACAATTATTAGCTGGTTTGAAAGGTTTTTGAGAGAACCCTTGAAGAATCAGGGGAATATCGCAAGGGGGAGTGGGGTCTTTGATAGGAAGCCTGAGAAGAAAACCCTCTTTTAAGAAAGCTCTGCATAACCTTGAAGTGGCTATGGGTCCTGATGATAGACCCGAGTGGAAACTGGATATGGCTACCAGTTGAATCTTAATTGTGGCAAAGCTGGATCCCTCCTTGAATAACGAAGCAAGAAAGGAGAAGATGGTTGGAACAGAAGGTGTTTAAGAATCAAGGTTCTCCTTGGCAGCTCAGATAGAAAATATGTTCCACTTGCTTTTGTATACCTTTCTGATGGAGGCCTTTTGGGAAGCTACAGCAATACTCTTTACAGGCAAATACAGCCTGGACCCCTTGACAATCACTGGAATTGGAGTAACCATGCAGTTAGCTTGAGAGTGGACAGATCTTGGGAGTCCCAGGGATGGGTGAATTAGGAGATCTTGGATGGACTCCAGTATCCAGGGAGGATACGTCAGATGAGACCAGGGGAAGGGGAACAAAATCTGATGAGGCCAATAAGGGGCAAAGGATTACAGTGCTGTTCAACCATTTGGCTTTCTGAAGGAATTTTGGGATCAATAGTAAGGGAGGATAAGCATAGAGGAGACCGGAGGGCCAATCGTGGACTAGAGCATCCCTCAGAGATTCCCCAGGTGGAGGATCAGTGTGAAGTACTTGCTGAGCTTGAAGTTGAGAGGGAAGCAAAGAGACTGCAACAAGGATGACCCCAATGGTCAAAAATCTGATTCACTACTGTTTGGTTGAGGGACCAGTCGTGGGGTGTCAGGATGGAGCTGCTGAGTTTGTCTGACAGCACATTGGTTTTCCTAGGTATGCGAGTTGCAACAAGAAAGCGGTATGAAGAGATCACCCATTCCCAAACCCTCACGGCTTCACTGCAAAGGGAGGTAAAAATAGGTTCTTCCTTGTTTGTTGATGTACCAGACTGCAGGCATGTTGTCTGTGTGAACTGCAATGGTTCCCAGAAGGAGAATATCCTGAAAGGCTTGCAACAAAAGGTCTGCTTCCATCTCTAGGACGCTGGTACGCATTTTTGTCTGTACCGGAATTCACGTGTCTTGGACCATCTTCCTTTTGAAATGCCCCCCTCCCCCTACCTGGGAAGCATCCGTGCTCACTGTGGCTGTGGGTGGGGGAAGAATGAAAGGTCTGTCAACTGACAGGTCAGAATGAATCCACCACTGCAGGTAGGTTCTGCAAATTTTTGTAAACTTGATAGGAACAGATAGAGACTGTTGAAGTATAAACCACTGTACAGCCAAGGTCCACTGGAGAACACGCATATAGTACCTTGCTAGAGGAACAAATGTTATGTCAGCCGCCATAGATCCAAAAGCTCGAAGAACAAACTTGGAGAAGGGTGAAGGAAGAGATAGTAGCTCAAAGAACAAACCTGGAGGAGGGTGAAAGAAGAGACAGTAAAGTCTGGACTTAGTTTCTCAAGAGGACTATCAGATGTAAGGGCAATGACACTATTTGGGTAACTCTGTTCAGCTGAGCCCCAGTAAACTCCAAGGACTGAGTTGGTACTGGTTGTGACTTGTTCTGATTTATCATGATGCCTAGGAAACTCGAGATCTGGAACAGACCATCTCTGGCACAAGATAGCAAACTCCTGGTTGGGCCAGTTAGGAGTCAGTCGTCTTGATGCGGGAGTACCCAAAAACCTCACAGTCTGAGAAGAGCTGCGACCACTGCCATGCATTTGGTCAACACCCTGGGGACTGTGGCGAGTCCAAAGGGCAGGGCTCTGAATTGGCAGTGACCGACTCCCAGCTTGAAGCACAGATGCCCCTGGAGCACCTGCCTATTATGAAGTGAATGTATACATCCTTTAAGTCCACAGAGCACATCCAATCATCCTTCCTTAAAGGAAGAATAGAGTGTACTGTAACCATCCAAAACTTTGCTTTCTTTAAGAGCAAGTTCAGTCTGCTTAGGTCCGAGATTGACCTTAGGTCCCTGGTCTTCTTTGACACTAAAAAGAAGTGGGAGTTCGGAATCCTCTGTTTGGCTGGGACCTCTTGGATGACTTGTTTGTAGTAACTTTCAAGTTTCTACGACTGCCAACTCCCTCTGGGCGGAATGTAGGAAGTGTTTTTCATGTTCTTGGGGGTGAAACGTGAAAGGGGATTAATGGCCTTTGGATATAATGGTTTGCACCCAAACATTGTTTTGTTACTTGGGCCCAGGTGTTTGATTGCAGAGGAAAATGCCCTCCGACTGCCTCCAGAGCTGAGCAGCCATGCAACGCTTCAGGAGTGTGGATAGGGCTCATCAGGAAAGGGTTCTCTGAAGCCCTGAGTTTGCAGACTCCCTCTGCCCCCGAGTGGCATCTCCCATTAAAGCCCCCTCCTCTGCCTTTGCAGGGGAACTCTCAGAATTGGTCAGGGAAGGACCCTTGAGACTTACAGAACCAAATGTTCATAGCCCCTCTCCAATTCCTGCAGTAGGTCCATTGAGGGGTGGAAAACTTGATCCCTACAGCAGACAAGGTCTTGCCCTCTTTCTCCCTGTGGGTCAATATGTCTTTAACTGATAGCCAAGTAAAGAGGAGCCATCAAAGAGGGCATTGATAAAGGATGCCTTAAAGGGCTCTGCAAAGTCACAAAGCCTCATCCAGGCATGTCTACGTACTGCAATGCCAGTGCTAGCCACCAACAAGATACCATCTGCTGCATGAAAGAGGAGTCTCATGGACGAATTAGCAAGGGAAGAAAGAGTGGTCATCTTTGGAGAAATCTTCCCAAGTTCATCTGTCAGCATGATCTCCACCAATGATTCAGACAGCTCCTTGACCGGGTCTCTCTGCAGGCAAGTAAAATGTGCCAAGAAGTTACACTCTCTCTCAGCATGAAAGTGGCTGAAGCATAGACATGCTTGCCAAACCTATTCCCCCTAGACTCCCTGTTCAGCATATGAACGGTAGAGCTTTGTTCAGCTAACTCTTTCTAAGCGATGGCTGTCACCACCATACCATCAACCAGAATACTCTTGGACCAGAAGGAAAAATCCTTAGGTGAGAAAGAATTTTATCAGGTCATTTAGGGACAGGCTGCATAGTGTCCAGCTCCTTCCATGCCAGTCATGTCAATAAATTTATGAGGGGGGTCCACCGGGGGGGGAGGTCACCCAAGATGTAGATGGGCCAGTCCTGGAGGCTTCCAGAAATATGGACTCCTTAGAGGTGCCATCCACCTCGGTTTTAAAATTTCCAAAATGTCTACAAAGGAGACGTCTTCAGGTAATGATTTTGGAGATCCCTCTCCTTCATTTTAGTCCACATCTTTGGTGTGAGACTCCACAGGGGAGTCCAGGTGCTCCTTTTACATATCCTCTTCAGAGGCACCTCCTCTGTGGGATGTTCAGGGGAGGTATTGTAAGAGGTGGGGACCACCTCAGGTGGGAAATCCTGGATTCTCTTTGAAACAGGCTGACCCTGGACAGGAATGGAAGGCCTAGCTCGCAGATCTGATGAGGGATGATGGAGCAGAGTAGTAGCCAAAGATATTGGGTCTTTGTCTGCAGAGAAAGCCTTTTCCATGGCCTGGAAAGAAAAGGGAATGGAAGAACCACTGCCCAACTCCAAGACATGACAATGGCCTTGGATCCATGGCTCCCAGACTGAACTGGACCCATGCTGTCAAGAGCAGAAGCACCGAGGAGGAGAGACGGCTCCTATAAAACCTGAGCCGAACCTCCTCCCCAGACACAACCTCAACATCTCAGATCAGACACCCACTTTAATCCAAAAATCTTGGAGCAAAAGAGGTCAAGTTAACCGAATTAGAGGAAGCAAAGGTCCTCAAGTCCAATACTGATGCTCTCTGCTAGCTAAGGTCCTAGGGCTATGAGACAGAGGGTCAAATTGGAGGAGGAGAGTCACTGTTAGTAGGTATGCTCATGGGTCCAAGAGGGGACAGAGCAGACAAAACCCCCATCTGGATCTGAGCCCTGAGAATCCTCCTTCCCATCCTGTCCACATCATATTCTGAAAGGCTTCTGGAGGATCTGGACTAAGTCACAGATGAAGGGCAAGACTGGTGTGGAGTTTGCAAGATCTTTGCCAGAAATGTAGGGGAGACTGACCGGATGAAAGATAATGGAGAAAGGTTCCCAGTCCTTGGAGCCGAAGTCCTATGCTCCAAAATTGAAGTCGAAAGTAATGGCAAATGCAGCTTCTGATCCAACCTCCTCTGATCCGGAGACCAAGTAGGATCTGAAGGAGTTGAGACTGACAACAATCTGGGTGAACTCAGACCTGAAGCAGATAATGTCTTAGGCATAGGTCCAGATGGATATGAGAGGACTTTTGGATCCACTGGAGTCAAACCTGGTCTTGGAGCTGAGGAATCAGAAGACTTTATAATTTTTGAAGGAGGTACTGATGACGCCCTAGGGTGCATATAAGGGTGCTTCTTATGGTTTGAAGAAGAACCTGGTACACAGCATGTTCAGAGGGGTGAGACCCTGGAGAAGAAATTGAAGATGGGTGGGATCCATGTCAGAATCAACTTGTTTCACTTATTGGTGATTGCTCTGGGGTTGAATCCCTTACAAATGGCACACTGTGACTGTAAGTGAGCCGCACCTACACAACAGTAGACATATCTATCATGTGAATCAGAGTGCAGAATTTTATGACACCACTCCATACACCTCTTAAATCCAGCTGTCTTATCCATAGCAAAAACTGCAGCAAAAAAACAAGCACAACAACAACTCTATAAATCCTAATAAGCTAACGACTCTAAGGAAACTCTACCACTATGAACACTATAATTATAAACTCTACCATGCTATCCTAACTATGAAGACTATAGAAATAGTAAGAATGGTAGATCAGACTGTGTGATATATCTTTAAGAAGCATTCTAGAAAGGGGGCACATGCATATCAGTACTGAGCCTGTGCAACCAAGAGTGCCATTTTGAGTGAACAGCCAGAGTGAGAGCATGCATCTATGTAGTCAGTCAGTTAGATAGTTTGTTTAAGTTTAATGTTCCTGCCATCCATCCTGATGTGTTTTGTATGCAATAAACTACTTAAACGAACACCCAAGCCTCAATGTTTTCTTAATGTACACAAAATGAGCGACATGGTGTCAGAATGGGTTCCAAAGTCACAGCCACGAGGCAACCAGTTAAAGTGGAAGAATACATAGGAGTGGCTCATCCCAACTGCTCAAATGACTCACAAAACAGGTCAGAATCAAATTCCAGGTACTAAAACTTGCTTAAATGATTTATTTCCCTATAAATATAAAACAAAGCACTCGGAAGTTTCTTATTAAACAAAATGTCCGAAACTGCCCCATATTGATAAAAGTATTTGAAATAATTACGAAAACATTTGAAACAATATCTGAACTGCATAAAATGTACAAAAAATGGAAAGCTACCATATTTTTTCGCTATGTACTACCGTTCCACATTAACTAAAGCTATTCAAAGTACCCAAAGTGTGCAAAGTGTTTGCAAGTGTGTGCAGATTACAGTGCAGTTATTTCGCAAGTACAGTTATTTCAAAGAATATTTTGCAGAATACAGTCTAAGAGCTTACTGTGCATGTGAATATTATAAGTACCTGGTGTATGTGCATGTTTGTACATAATTACACAGGCCAAGATTGCATTGTTTTATTATAATCTGTGGGCATGGCAGAAGGATTTTGCAGACCTGCACTGCTTGTGCTGGATAACAGTATTGCAGAAAATGGAGCGTGTTTGAGCAGAAAAATGATATTTTCATAAAGGCTGCTTTTTCTGACAAAGATGCACATACAAAAGCATTCATTTTGCTTAATTTAGCTGGTTCAGAAGCCACTGAAAGAGAGCACTCATTTGTGTATGCACCTGCTGTGTTTGCAGAGGAAGGGGAAGACTGCTATATTGCGGTACCAGCTGAAACACAGAAAAACTTAAATTTAGAGAAATGTGTAACCCCCAAATGAATATTACAATGGAAAGGCACTTATTTTACACACTGGATCAAAAGCTTAGTGAAACTTTTGCAGCACATATAACTGACTTGAAAAAATAAGGCTAAAATATGCAGATTTGGTGATTTGAGAGATGAGTTGATAAAAGACAAGCTTGCGTGTGGTATTAACAATGACAAAGTGAGAAAGATTTTGCTTAGAGACAGTGATTTGACGTTAAATGAGGCCATTGAGATTTGTTAGATATACAAGCTTACAGAAAGGCACATTAGTATGCTTACAAATGAGAAAGCAAGCCTTCCAGTACCTTCTACAGCTCACGTAGACAGTATGCAACATGTGGTTAAAAGATACAGGCCAAAGGGTGGAGATAACACAGCCCCAACTTCAGTAAAACCCAGAGCTATTTCAGTAAGCCCCAAAGTGCATGTAGCAAAGGCCCAAAGTGCATGTAGCAAAGCACAGGGGTGACTCAGCAACACCCATAGCAAACCTCATAGTCAGCTGCCATAACTGTGGTGGCAATCATGAACCCAAACAAGAAAAGTACTTAGCATTTGGTCAGTAGTGTCATTCTTGCAATAGGAGGAATCATTTCAAAAGGTTCTGTAAATCAAATAAGGCACATTCTTTTATTAAAAGAGGGCATTCCAAGAGGCAAGCTGATCAATTAAAAAGCTGTGATCCTACTTTTTATGTTGATGGTGCATTTTTGACTGGTGAAACAGCCAATGCAGTAGGTTTGTGGGCAAAGAACAAAATCTTTTGTATCGTTTGGATTAATGGGAGCTCCCGTAAAGCTCAAAGTAGATACTGGTTCAAAGTGCAACGCTATGTCAGCAGAGAAATTTGCTACAGTAAAAGCTACAGAACAAAGTGCTTGAAAAAAAGTATCTGGAAAGACCAGGTGGCAGCTTTCAAGATATCCTTAGTGGCAAAGAACTCTGAGAAAAGCTGTAAACTAGCGAGTAGCTCAAGGTAGAATTGGCAGCTGCTGCCTGGAGAAACTTTCCCATGATGAGGTGTAAACTCCATCTGATTCCATAAAAAAATCATTTGGAAAATAGTTTCCATGAAATAGCTTTTCCCTGAAACTGGTTTTAAAAAAGAAACAAACAATTGATTGATTTTCATTGAATCCATTAGAATTGAGGTAAAAAAATAACAACTCTTGCACATCACTTAATGCATGCATCAAACCCCCTTTAAATTTTGTTAGGAAAGGCAGTGGGAAGGTGTTCTGAATTAACTTACTTCAGAATCTGATAGGCATGAAAGAAGTTTAAGAAGTATAGGGATGCTCTGAAGGATACTCTAAAATAGGGGTCCTCAAGGTATGGAGGCACCCAAAAATGGGCTACTGCATGAATTCAACCATGAGACAAAGAATACTCTTCCAAGATAAAAAGAAAAGATATATCTGAAGATGCTGAGAACATATCTGAAGTAAGTTTTGGCTCAAAAGGAGGCAAAAGTAAGTTTTTCAACAAAAAGGGGTAATGGGAGGGTCTTACAGAGGATGGCCCCTGGGAAGTCTTAAAGTTGAGGTCAATGAGAAAAACAGGAACAAGGAGAGGTGAAATAGTGAAATAGCAGAAAAATAGCAGAAGCAATTGAAAAAGAAGAAGTCTTTAGACAAAAGGAAGATCCAGTAAAAAAAAAGAAAGAAATCAAAAGAAGGAGGAAGCGAGCCTCGAGAGGCACAGAGAAGTAAAACCTCTTCCATAAAGAGGTCTTCCATTTAGAGGCAACAGGTTTCTTAGAGGCTAGGGATCTAAACTTGCTAGGGGAAGGCTAAAAGAAATCAAATTCCTTTGAAAACAAAGGAAATCTTTGAAGGGTCTTGAGGAAGGGAGAAGGTAACCTGAGGGTGGGACAGAAGAGAAGGGTTCACCATGGAAGTCAAGAGAAGAGAAGAGAGGAGGGAGAAATCAAGGATACCCAAACTATGAGGAGTAATTTGAACAATCAGTGAAGGAACGACAATTTGTCCTGTTTGTCTTGGCGAGGAACTTGGGCTTGTCCTGATTTGCCTCAGTAATCGAGAAAAGACCGAGAAGCTGAGGGACAGGGGCTTGTTTGTTTTATTGTCTTGTGGAGACCTCCAGCAAAGCGAGGCAGCTGACTGTTGAAGGCGACCTGGCAAACAGCTGATCTAAAAAGCATTACTAGGCTCTGCCAAAATCCTCAGGAATAGAGTAATCTGTCTAGCATCCCTGTTGAATAAGTCACACCTGTTTCTTATCAGACTGTCTGCAAAAAGTTCTGTTCTCTAGAATCTTGTGAAGATGGTGATGTCCTGAGAGATTTTGAGCCTCTGAGATGGAGAGCATGGAGACACCTGCAAAGGGAGTTCTGTGTCTGCAAAGGGGCTTGTTATGTACTCCCATGACTGTTCATGTACCACATAATGTATGTGTTGTGCCCTCCATCTTGGGCAGCAGAGGCCCTGCTAGAAAAAGTTCTTGAACTGCCAGAATTTCATTTGAATTGCCATTATTTCCTCAGATTTGATGTTTGTCCAGTGAGGGTCCTGGCAAGGTCCTTCCCTGGTGTGCTCTCAAGGCAAGTGCTCTTCATTAGTGCGTGGCAGAGAAGGTTAAGTGATTGAGGTAGATTTTGAGGAGTTCGTAAGTGTTTCACACCCTGGACCTTACAACTGGAGGAACTCCTTCTGGAGGCAGAGGAGAGGCGAATGTCCAGATCCAGAGTGTCTGTGACCATGGACCAATGATACCATTAGTCTGACCTCATATTCATCAAAGTCATTTGGAATCCCAATCAACAGAAGGTCAACATGCTTGTCAGAAGTCATGTAATTTCTCTGCAGTGAGCTGGTCCCTTGGGCCAAGAGCTTGGTGTGAAGCCATAGCAAGCTTTTCTGGGTTTTCTGTGTGATTTGTTTCTTGTTTTAGAGGAGGCAAGAAAGGTCACCATAAGGTCAGCTCCCATTGTCATGACTTTTTGTGTGTTTTTTGAGAATCCCACTGAGAAGAATTTTGAAAGTTCAAATGATGTTGAAGTAGAAGGAAGAGGAAGAGCCTCCTTTGTGTCAGATCCAAAAGGCAGTCATCCTTGAATCCCTAAGAGAATGCACAATATCTGACAACTGGTGCCAGGTGCAAACTAAAGAACCTAGAGCATCTAAGGCACCAAAGGGCAGTGCCTGAAGACTCTGGTGGTAAACCTGCCTTGATCTGCACAAAGAATCTACGTTCTGCTGATGGTCCTGCCTGAAAAAGGGAGAAGCTCTCTTGCTCCAAGTGTCAAGTCCTGAGAGAGCATTAGTGAGATGCTTCCAATAAGCCTCTTGAATTTTGGAATTCCCAATTGAATGTTTAGCATAGAAAAGTTTTATAGAAATCTCCAGAAGCTTTGTTTTTCATGAACCAGAAACAGTCTGGAATAAAAACCTTTTCCCATCTCTAAACAGTCAGAACAGGTCTCTTGGCTAAAATGTTTTTCCCCATCTCTGAGAGTTTGGAGCCTCTGACCATTGATGTTTTGGCCAGATCATCCACTATTTAAATATGGCAAGTATGAAGCAGGAATTTAAGGCTGCAAAATCCACGCATTTACTAGTGGTCTTGGTCCGTATATGTAATCAATGTCTGTAAAAAAGAGACAGTCTTCCTATAAAAGGGGGATCCAGGTGAAAGGGGTCCTGTGAGGGCACGAAGGAGTCTGGGAGTTGCCCCAGGGAGAGAGGATCTGTCTTTGTCTTTGAGAGGGAAGCAGTCCATTTCTCCCTCTAGTAAGAGGCCTGAGCGACCCACGAGACCCTGGGCGTCTAGATCTTCCCCCTTGAGAGCCTGTCAGGCATTATAAAGGACCTGAGGCCTGTCAGAGACGGGAAAGGACCACCCTTTTGGGCCACAGAAATGAAAAATCAGGAGGCTGGACCTTTTCTTTTTCTTTTTTTTTTTATATATTTGGCTTTTCTTCCAAAAGAAATAACATTGAACAGACATAGATTTAAGCCAACTTAGCCTTAACCTGTTCCAGAATAACTTTAACCAATTCCAACTTAGACATGTCTCGTTTAACAGTACCTTTATGCATTCCCTGCAAAAACCTGCAGTCTCAAACCACAGTAGAGCTATGTTCCTTCACTTGTAAAGTTGCATGTAATACATTGTTGAGTTATGTATCTTCTGCACTTGAAGGAAGGGAAGCCTTTGACATGAAGGAACAGACAAAAGAAATTGCTGATTTTTAAACATAAAAAACTGGCAATTTTAAGTTATACTTACACATAAGAAGTATGAAATTATATACCTTTTTCCACCTTGTAAAGCAAGAATCCTTTTCCCAGACCAGACACGAGAACAGACTATAGCAGCCTTAGAGCCTTATTCTTAACCTTAATAGCTCTAGGGAAGGGTTCTTAAAGAAAATAAATGAGAGTCAGAGGGTTCAAATATAAATATCAGTCAGGAAAGGAATAAAAGGCATGGAATCAGTCAGGAAATTAGCCTCCAGAAAACTTTAATCAGTTCCAATGTCAAGAACAGGAGGATAGCTAAAAGGCCTATGTTGAGGAAGAAGAAGGAATTCTCTAGGGAGAAGCTTGAGGAAGAAGAAGGAAGCAGACCACTGAAATGGTTCCCATCCTCTCCTTCCTCAAAATATTCCCCAATTCCCAATGCAGAGTTCTTCGGAGAGAGAGGAGGGCAAAGAGAGAGAGGCATCCAGAAATCCTCAGAGGAAAAGATCCTCATACTCCAGATAAAGAGAGACAGACAGAAGAATCCTGGTCAGAGGAGAAGGGAGGCCTGGAAGGTCGAGGCCTCAGAGACATTTAATTTGAGAGAAGAACCCCATTCAGGGTGGTAAATCTGGTCCATCTTTAATAAATGCTTCTGTGTCCGCAGGGTAGATCTGTAGGGTGGCAGGCAGGAACTTAGACTTAACAGACCTTTTGTCTTTGCCTTTGGTAGTGAAATGGTAGGAGAATTTGAAACTCAGAAGCCGGTGCCTGCACGAAGGTTGTGCCGACATCTCTGAGGGGCGATCGAAGGAGTCCTGCAGAGTTTAAAATAGTAGGCCTGGATGGCTCTAGAAAGAGTCCGTCGCCGATCCGGTTTTGAGAAGCGGGGACAGCCATCGCTGCGCTCAGCCGACTTAGGGCGACAGGGGGCTGCTGGCAGCTGCATGAGCCTGACCCGTTCGAGGAGGCCTGTCTTGGTCCTTGCGCTTTTTGCGCTTGTCTGAAGTGTCCGGCGACATCGGTATAATTGAAGCATCTGCCACAATCCAAAAGAGCCCAATCGCCAACCATACCCGCGCTTTGAATTGTACAGAGCACAGAACCGACAACAAACCAGCTTCGTGGAACCGTGGTAAGGGTGGTGGTGAGGAGTAAGGTAAGAAATCTTTGCCAATTATTTGTTATTTCACACGATATAATAACCGATATACAATTCTGACGCCGGAGGGAAAGGAAAAAGTTACAACGGTACTAACTTTTGCTTAAGAAGTGAGAAGACCGGACCGAACAAACAACCAACGCTGTTGCGAAAGATACCAAACCAGCGACTTGTGCTTGCCTTTCCCAAAAGAAGGCAGAAGACTGGAAGATGGCGTCGGCTGGCTGAGGCTATGTTGGCAGAGGCGTGCTGGCGTCAGCGGTGCAGCCCGACTTTTGACCGTTTTCTTGGGATGTCCGACCTGGGAGCTGCCTGCTGGGCAGAGCACCTACAGTTATGACTGCAACAGTGAAACACGAAGAACATCAACTTGATTTGACAAAGTGTGCAAAGCTTGTTGCTTATGGTGGTGAAGAGATTCAAACCGAAGGCTCAATAGCACTTTTATATTACTGTGCTGAGAACATAGTCAAAAGGCACATACAGTAATTATTAGGCCTCAGCGACAGTTTGAAAATGGGATTGCTTTCATTTAATAAAGAAGTCCATCATGTAAGCCTGAATGACAACAGCTCAAATTTCGCCCAAAACTATTTTTTCTAGTATGCTGATATTTTTGCACACAAAACTAGGCAAACTATCAGCTGTGTAATCTATAAAGTTAGGCCCAGTTATCAGACCAGCATGGAAAGTTCCAGTAGCTCTGCAGAAGAGAGTCAAAGCCGAGCTAGTAAGAATGGTGCATTTAGGAGTAATTTGATCAGTAGAAGAATCTACTGAATGGGTATCCTCCATGGTAGTAGCTCATAAGAAAAGCTCAGATGATATCAGAATGTTTTGATCTGACAGATCTGAACAAAATATTAAAAAGGCCTCATCATCCAATGTGCATAGTCGAAGAGGTTGCTGCCCTCATGCCAAACACCATTGTTTTTTCCGTCTTAGATGCAAAAGGTTCATTTTGGCAAATTTTGCTTCACCGAAAATCTTCATCGTTAACCCCATTCAGTACACCTTCTGGAAGATACAGATTTCTGAGAATGCCATTTGGAATAAATTCTGCCAGTGAATTCTTTCAGAGCGTGATGGAGCAAATTGTTTTGGGCTATCCATGTGCTATTACAGTAGATGATATTCTAGTAGGAGGCAATGGTGAAGTCGAACATGACAGAAACCTGAAGAAAGTTCTGAAAAGAGCATGTGAAGTGAAGCTTAAGCTGAATCCTCAGAAGTGCAAATTCAGGCTACAAGAAGTTACTTATGTTGGCCACTTGTTTACAGTTCAGGCTTATGACCAGATCCTTCCAAGCAAAAGAGCAATTCTCGAGATGCCAGCTCTAGACAATGTTCAAGCCCTCAACATTTTCTTGGCATGGTCAACTATATAGGCAAGTTCATTCCAGACTTAAGCCAACTTTTAGCATCGCTAAAACAGCTGACATGCAAAGATATAATTTGGTCATGATCAGAACAGCACCAAAGAGTATTTGATGCCCTGAAACAGAAAACTGCTATACCACCAACCCTCATCTACTATGATTTTCACAAACCAGTTACTCTTTCCTGTGATGCTTCTAAGTTTGGTCAGTCATTCTTCAAGAGGCTAGACCAGTAGCCTATGCATCAAGAACTCTTACCCAAACTGAAATACAATATGCCTGACTGAGAAAGAGCTTTTAGCAATTGTGTTTACATGTTTGAAGTTTCATGATTATATTTATGGTCTACCTATCTGGATCAAAACTGATCACCAACCTTTAGTTACAATTTTGAGAAAGCCTATCCATACAGCTCCTGCCAGATTGCAGCACATGATGCTCAAATTGCAGAAGTACAATTTCAATCTTGTTTACATGAAAGACAAACTTCTTTATCTTGCCGCTACCTTATCCAGATCGCTCACAAAAAACAAAGAACAGCATAACAATGAGCAATTTGATTTTGAGGTCATGGAAGTGAGAAAAATGTCTCTTCCCCACATCTTGAGCTCAGAACTCACACAGCTTCAGATCCAATTCTCCAGAAGTTAAACCTCTTTATCAATCGAGGATGGCCTTCAAAGCAATCCTATTTACCAGCAGAAGTGCAGCAGTATTTTCCATACAGAAATGAGATTTTTTCAGATAATGGTATCATCAAGAAAGGTCCTAAAGTGATTGTTCCAAAATCCTTGCAACAAGAGTACAGTACGATTTTGCATCGTGGCCAGCCAACCAAAAGAAGGCGAGAGGACTAGTATTTTGTCCTTTTATGTCAAGAGTTATCGAGAAAGTACTTTCATCTTGTTTAGTATGTAAAGCTGCAAAGCCGCATCAGCAAAAAGAGCCACTTCAGTTAAGCCAGATTCCTGAACTACCTTGGTCGACAGCAGCCACAAATATCTTTGAGTGGAACGGTCAGCATTACTTGGTGTTAGCAGACTCTTATTCAAATTAGTTTGAGATTGACCTACTTCCCAACTTAAGAAATTTGCAGAAGCGTGGGACTTTGTTCATATTACGAGTAGCCCTGAAACTTATTATATCTCAGAAACATTCCTTGTGATAATCATCTTGGTTCACCTGCCCAGAGACTTATGTTGAGACAAACCAGAACCACATTACCAATCAGCAGTAATTTATTGGTTCCATGTGCTAAAAACAACAAAGCAGTAAAAGCCCAACTGCTGAAGAAGCATTTGTCCCACAAGTCTTACTATGATAAAACCAGCAAACCACACAGTTCATTGAAAAAGGGGGAGACAGTAAGGATGCAGATGTCAAAAGGTTTTGGATCGCATTGGATTTGTGAAAAGTTCGTGTCAAGAGCAGAGACTTCACATTGGGGAATCACAAGGAATGGAATTCAGACAAAATTGGAAGCATTTGTTACCAGTGTCTGAACCAGTGTTACAGCATCTTGCCTCTAACAAAGACTCTAGTTCTCAAAGTGACTTGTTCAATGTTTCTGTTCCAGAGGACATTCTGTTAGCAATCCCTGTTCCTGAGAAAATCCTTGAGAGTCCCCAAGCAGAACATTCCCCAGTGACAGTCCCTGTTGCTAAACCTAGTCCTAACTATTATGTTACGGGATCAAGTCGCATCTCAAAACCTAGTTCCCAGATACTTGGCAACCTGGACATGACTGTTTTCTTTTTCTTACTGTCTGTATAAATGCATGCCTGCTGAAATGCCATTGCTTAAATGAGACAGTTCAGTAAAGAGGGAGGATGTATATCAGTGTGTGATACACCTTTAAGAAGCCTTCCAGTCAGTGGGCACGTGCATATAAGTACTGAGCATGTCCAAGCAAGAGTGCCATTTTGAGTGAGCAGCCAGAGTGAGAGCATGCATGTATGTAGTTAGTCAGGCAGAAGTTCAATGTTCCTGCCATTCACCCTGTGTTGTATGCAATAAACTACTTAAACACCCAAGCCTCAACAACTTCTTAATGTACACAAGACGAGCGACAGTAACCACAAGGAATCTTAACAGCTAAATAGAAGAAAGTACAGTTGTGTACACTTGCCATAAATGTAGATGTTCAAGTGTATTCACTGTTGCAGTCATCACTTTTGGGTTATCTGCTTGCAGTAGCCCTCAGTCGGCCTGATTAACAAAGTCGTGGGTCCTGCGTCAGTTGCTGTCCCTTTTTCCATGATTTCAGGTCATCAGGGGTATAAAACATGCAGCCGACACCATTACATCAGTTTTTCTTGCCCCAGATGTCAGGTGCCCCCTTAATGGGAAGCAATTAAATCTATAAATATACAAGGTTATACCTCCAACAAAAAAGCAAATACACCAAAAAGCTTTTGAAGATAGCAAAGGAAAGTACAGGTATATCCAAAAAAAGAAGGGGGCTGGAGGGAGGGTAACCAGGACTGCAAACAGTGAATACACTTGAACATCTACATTTATGGTAAGTGTACACCACTTTACTATGTTTTCCGTATTTCACTGTCGCAGTCATTACTTTTGGGTAGATTCCCAATGCTAAAGATGGGAGGAGGAATTTAAATAGAATTAGGACCAGGTAAAAGGCCCTGCAAGACTGCAGTGGCAAAGCCAGCTCTGGATTTAGAGAAAATTGGCAGATGGTAATGCTTGGTGAATGTATGCACAGAACTCCAGGTAGCAGCTTCTAGGATGCCCCTGGTAGGGACCCCTCTGAGAAAGGCTGTAGAGGTAGATGAAGCCCTGGTAGAGAGGGGTCTGATCCCCTGTGGGATAGGTTTTCCATGGTGTTTGTATCATAAATTAATGCAATGGCCTATCCATTTGGAAATGGTTTGCTTTGAAATAGCCTTCCCCTCTGCCCCTGTAGCAAATGCCACCAGCAGTTGATCAGATTTCCTTTGAGGTTTAGTTCTGTCCAAGTAGAATCTAAGTTGTCTGTGCATGTCTAAGGAGTGCAGAATCCTTTCCCCTTTGTTCTGTGGATTAGGAAAGAAGGTTGGCAAATGTATGGACTGATTGAGGGCCACACTGGATACCACCTAGGGCATGAAGAAGGGATTGGTCCTGAGGGACACCCTGTCCGCATGAAAGATGATGAAAGGCTCCACTGCCATGAGGGCCTATAATTCAGTTACCCTTCTTGCTGAAGTGATTGCTAAAAGGAAAGCTGTTTTACAAGAAAGGAATTTTAAGTCCGCAGTGGCAGCTGGCTCCAAAGAAGGAAGGGTGAGCTTTTCCAATACAAAGTTGAGGTCCCAGGCTGGAGTTGGAGCTCTCCTGGGTGGTCGTAGATTTTTGGCCCCTCTGAGGAACTGCTTAAGTAGTGGATGAGAGAAGAGGGGTGGTTCTGTGTTACAATGAGCTGAAATGGATGAGGCATGAATTTTGATGGAGGAGAAAGACAGGCCCTTATGAAGCATCTCAGTTAAGTATTGTAAAATCTGAGGTAAATTGGGTACTGTTGCGCTCATCCCTTGAGCTTGGTTCCAGGCACAGAATCTTTTCCATTTTTCTGTGCAAGACTTTCTGGTACTAGGCCTCCTTGCCTCTAAAATGATATCCATCACTGGTTTACTGAGGGATGGTAAAGGAGAAATTATGTAATTAGCCAGGCTGCTAGATTCAGTGTTTGAAGTTGAGGGTGCAGAATTTGGCTCTCCTGCTAAGACAATAGAGTAGGAGTCTGAGGCAGGTGCCATGGTGCCCACAGTGACACACTGCGCAAGAGGGGGTACCAGTGTTGGCATGGCCAGTCTGATGCAATCAAAATCATCCTTGGTTTGTCTTGTTTGATCTTTAGTAGTACTTTGGAGAGCAGAGGCAGAGGAGGAAAGGCATAAACGGATAGTTTTTTCCAGCTGAAGGACAAAGCATCCACTTTCCAAGCTTGTTTGTGGGGAGTCCTTGTGCAGAATTTGTTCAATTGATAGTTTTGGGGGAGGCACACAGGTCTATATCTGGGCTCCCCCATTTGCTTGTCAACATGTTGAAAATCCTTGCTTCTAGTTTCCAATCGTGTGGGTCCATGAGGTTTCTGCTTAGTTCGTCTGCCAGTCTATTTAGTTTTCCTGGCAGGAACTGAGCTTGTAAATGTACTCGATAGCTCAGGGCTGTGTTCCACAATTCCATGGCTAGTCTGCAGAGGGGGTAAGAATGTGTCGCCCTCTGCTTGTTTATGTATCACATAACAGTGGTGTTGTCTGTCTTTATCATTAATTGTCCTGGAAAAATGTAGTCCTTGAAGGCTGTCAGGAGCATTCTGTACAGCTAACATTTATTTTTGATTGATATGCAGGTGCATTTGACTTGGGTTCCATTTGCCCTGAATACACTTCCCTGCCAGGTGGGCCCCCCCATGCACAGTCTGATGCATCTGTTGTTAAGGTTTGGGCGGCAAGGGTTAGTGTGAATGGTAGTCCCCTGTTTTGGTGGCAGGCCTCTGCTCACCAAAGGAACTCTAGGCGTAGTCAAGGTATAATAGGTATCTGAATGTTGACACCATAGGCTTTTGAGATACCATTGCAGTTTCCTCATGTGCAGCCTTGCATATGGAATTAGAAGAATGCAAGAGGCCATGAACCTCAAGGCTTGCAGTATTTGCCTCGCAGATAACTGGGTTTTGTGGCCACTTGTTTGAAGTAGGTTGTCAAATGAATCAGTTTCTCTGGCGTGAGGAAAGCCATCTGGGAAGTTGTATTCAAGCTTGCTCCCAGGAATATAATTTGTTGACAGGGTACCAGGTGTGATTTCTTTTCGTTTATGGTGTAACCCAGTCAAGTCAGTACCCTTTGAACAAAGGCCAGATGATTCAAAAGTATGTCGTAGCTTTCTGCCCGAATTAGACAATCGTCCAGATATGGGTATTTTTGAATATTTCTTTGCCTGCATAATGCAATGACCGGAGCTAGGCACTTTGTGAATACCCTGGGCGCAGTAGATAAGCCAAAGGGCAGTGCAGATAACTGATAGTGCATGTAGCCTGCTTTCAAGCGTAGGTATCTTGTGCAAGACTCCCTGATGGGGATGTGCAGGTATGCTTCTTTTAAATCTAGTGTTGCCAGCCATGCATCTTTGCCTACCATAAGAAGCTAGGAAGCAGCTGGTGAAGAGTCAGCATCTTGAATTTTGGAATCACCAGAAAGGTATTTAGAGTAGAAAGGTCCAGGATAGGACGCCATGTATTGCCTTTTCTGGGTACCAGGAAAAGTCTCAAATAGAACCCTTGTCCCTTTTCCTCTTCTGGTACCAACTGAACAGCCCCCATGCTTGAGAGAGAGAGTACTTGATTTTGGGCCTCTGCCCACTGATTTGGGGGTAGATCTGGCCACCCACTTGGTGTTGGTAAGTTATGGAAGTGAAATCTGTATCCTTGGGCACTATAGTTCCCAGTTTTTGGCCTGCAGGCCAATCTTTCCACCTAAAGGAGCATTCAATTGGGAAGTGCTTGGAAGTTTTAGAAGCAAGTCATTGAGACTGTTTTCCATAGGGGGAGTCTTACTACTCCCTGATTTGGGTGCAGAAACCCCACACTGCTTAGTCTTGTGTGTCCCCTGGGACTGAAACCTGGGGTTCCTGCTATGTCTGGGTTTGGCTTGAGAAGACCCTGAAGAGGCTGGAAAGGACCAATTCTTAGAGGGCCAGTGCCTACTAAATCTAGGAGGCTGAACTTGTAAGAACTCTTTAACAGTTTACATATATTTAACTTTATCTTTCATCTTTTTAAGAACTTCCTTAGCCTTGTTGCCAAACAGGCGGTCCTGATTTAAGGAGTCATCTATCAATTTAGCTTTAACACGATCAGGTAAAGATTGCTCCTTAAGCCAAGCATGCCTTCTGAGCACAGAACCAGTAACAGCAGCCCTGCAAGAGGCCTCTAAAGAATCAAATCCATATTGCAAAGTATGTTTTCCAACCTGTTCAGCAGAGTGCATTAAATCCTGTAATTCTTTATTTTCCGCACAGTCAGGAATCAACATAATTTTCTGTTTAAGCAATCTAACAACATGTTGTTGATACTTTAACATATGAAACTGGCAGTTTAAAGCCCTAATGGCCAAGGTTGCATTAGTGTAAACCTTCTTACCCCATCTATCCAGCACCCTGGAGTCTCTATCAGAAGGGGTAGGATTTTTAGCAGTAGAAGCCTTAATGCCCTTGGGTCCCTGTGCAATAGTCTCTGGATCCGCAATAGGATTTTTAAAAAGGAACTTGTGTGAATCAGGAACCCTGTAATATCTGTCAGGTTTTCTGGGAGCAGGAGGCCAAGAATCAGGGGCCAAACTAGATTCCGAAAAATCATCATCAACAATGTCTGGTACAGGAGGAATAGATAAAGGCCTATGCTGAGGCAGGAGTAAGAAATCCCTAAGCCTCTTTTTTGAATCGGAAAAATCCTGGCTTTCCCAGTGGTAATGCTTCCTTAGAGTATATAAGGTTTCACCAAAAGAAAAATCCTCTGGAGGGGAAGCAGAGGGAATACAGTCCTCTGCATCAGAATCCTCATAAGTAGATAAGGGCAAATCCAGATCATCAGAAGAATCAGAAAATTCAGAATCCAGGTCAGACAATTCATAAGCAACTTCAGTCCTAGGTCTCTTAGAAAGGGGGAGGCTGGTTTCCCCTGATTAAAGTTATAAGATCTTCAGCCATTCTTATCATTTGTTTTTTTAGGCACAGAGGCCTGAGCATGCGGCCTGGGCGTTGTTTTTTTAGGCATGGTTTGAGATTTAGGCCTAAAAGGAGGAGGAGCCATTGGTTTAATATGCAAGTCCATAGGCCTGAATACACCCTCAGAAGCCAGTGCCTGCAAAGCGGATCCGGACCCATCCAAGGAAGAGATATCCGCAGGTTCCATAGTTTCAGCATCTCGCGGCATACTGGACTCTGAATGGTTCTCAGTAGAGGACTGCGAATCAGAAGTAGCGGGTATCAGGGGCTGCAAAAGCGCCTCACTGAGTACTGGCGACTGGCTTAGGAGAAGCGTCATTGGCAGTTTTGGACCTCGGCAGTCTGTCTCTGTCTTTATCCTTGCATTTTTTTGGAATCCTGGTAGACAGATGGCTAAACGACAACATTTCTGGATAATTAAACCGAGTACCGAAATATTTAGAGGTGAAAATATACGACGATGGATAGTGCATTGGTTAAATAAAGCAAAAAAACGACAGCACGGTACGTCGTGGTCAGGGCCTAGGCAAGGAATACAGTACAAATGAAAATCTTTACAAGGTATTTGCTTTCCACAAGTAATGCAATTATTAACTTTTACTGACATCGGTAAGGAGCAAGAAAAAGTTTCCCCAACGGGGTACTTAGCTTTAGTTGAAGACTTCAGTTCTGAAACTCGAAAATGAAAATTTCAGGAGTCGGCTGATCGGCACTTGCGAACTGCTTCTGCTTCAGGCACTGCACGGCAAGAAAGACTGCTGTAATGGTGTCGGCTGCATGTTTTATACCCCTGACGACCTGACATCATGGAAGAAGGGATAGCAACCGACGCAGGACCCAAGACTTTGTTAATCAGGCCGACTGATGGCTAATGCAAGCAGATTACCCAAAAGTGATGACTGCAACAGTGAAACACGAAGAACATCTCCTCTTCGAAAGACTACAAACTATACAGGAAGGGTAGCCCTAACAACAGTGGAAAGCTTTGTGGGTGGGAAGAGGAGGAGGAAAAAGTAATAATTGTACCAAAAATGACACACTTATCTGTAACGTGGAAAGCGAACTGTACTAGCTGCTCAAGCACTGGAGAGCATGTCCAACGCAAATGAGATCTGAGGGAGCTGTGCTTAGTACATGGGATTATGGGTAATGGGAGGATCTCGAGCCTGGAGGCTGAAGTCTGCAGAATGCAGCCAAGTCAGATCCCCTGAATCAGAGTGAGAGGGACAACATCAGATCAAGTTAGTAACAGCCAAAGTCTAAGGTCAATGATCAAAGGCTGAATGAATCTTTCAGGCCTAAATGTATCTGGGAATGCAGGAAAGACTGCATCAGCTGCTCCAAATCAGCATGTCCACAACTCCTGACCAATCAGACAGAGAGAGATGAAGAAGGCACTGAGTAAGGCTTGGAAGCCCGCCTACTGGTAGATGGCTCCTAGAACTGGGCCTGAACAGCAGAAAATTAGATCCAGGGCAGAGATGGCAAAAACTCTTGAGGGAAATTCCCAGGGAGTAGGACAAATGAACCCTGCCTGAGGGCACTCCTCTTGACAGAAAGGGGCTATGAACAATGAGTGTCAGGGAAGGGAATCTTCTCACAGTCGGCACCACAGGAAAATGGGTCAGAGTAATTAGATGCGAGGGCAGCACCGAGACAGCCAGAGGAACTGAAGATCTTTGGATCTTCAGATCTGGCTAGCTAGTAGCAAGGGGTCCTTAATCCCCTGCTTCCAATCCTGATCACTCTTGTCAAGTGTGTTAACTACAGTGGAGGAGGAGGGGGAGGAAGCATCCCTGGTGGGTAAAAGACCCTTCAGGACCGACACTACGTTCTTTGACAGCTCTGGACACAAAGGTGCAACAAATAAAGCACTGCGTTTCTAAGTGAGCAGCCCAGAGACAGGACACGCACTGACTGTGCGAGTCTTGGGAAAGACGCTTGTGACTGCACACCACATGCTTCTTAAACCTCTTACCCATCTTGAACAATTAAGAAACATAACACACTAAACACTGGAAAAACAACTACCAAACTAAGACACAGTGACACCTATACAAATTACACTACTTCACTATTAACAGAGGCTAACAAGTACAGAGAAAAACTACATACAAGGCAGGATAACCCTGAACATGGTATAAGAAATTTCTCCACTAAAGCTAAACCTACAGCAATCCTACCTACTAGAAAAAGAATAACACACACAACCTACTATGAAATAACATGGGTTAGAGGAAAAAGGTGAAGAAACAAATGGCATAAAGCACACAAAAAAGATACATCCCGGCTGAGCTCAAGCTGTTATCCTGGAAGGTGGCAAATATGATTTGTGATAATTCTGTATAGAGCTAGGTGCTATGGGTAGAGGAGGGGGAGCTGGGGGATGGAAGTCTTTTGGAAATGTCAGGTCTCAGATCAGAGTTGGGGATCAGATGACCCACAGGTTGAACCCAGATTGAGAAGACTTGATCCAATGTTAATCCTAGTTACAGTTTTAATTTTAACAAAGAAAATGCCTACCACTTACTCTGCAGGAGGAAAAAAAAATCTGCAGAAAACAAAATCCTAACATTTCCCCAGATTTAACATCACTCCTGTCAGGAGTTGGACCAGGCCAAGGGTGGGGAGAAGCAGATATCCAGCAGAAGCATAAAACAATGAATAAAAACATCCCCTACAGGATTAATAGTGCAACAAGATTATCTGAGTGCACACACGTTAAAGCAGTGCTCCACACCATAAAGGAACATTAGTCAATGCAGTTTTGCTCCTAAACAACACTTTTTATTTTAAATAATTAATCAGACTTTGTTCTGAATAAAATAACAGTGTGGAAAATTTCACAGTGCAGATTAGGAGTGTTCACAGATCAACTATGGCCTGCAGGTCAAGTACTTGCATTTTCTTGTAGAATGGCCTCTTGCTATAGGGACAGTTCTTACAAAAATATCAGGGGTGAGGGTAAATAAATAACTTGAACTGCCAGTAAGCAGTTTTTCACCTTTTTCCACCAAGTCTCTCATAATGGCATTGGCTGGTTTGCCAAATAATGTGACCAAACGCATGTGCAGACATGGACTCCAGTCTTAGTAGATGCTGCAGTCAAGTAATCAAGTGTTTTTTCCTCCCTCAATGTCACCTTCTGGCACATGCTGATGATAACAGCATGTTATGATAAATCATTCATGAGTCTGACATTCAAATTGCTGAAAATGTACAAGTTATTGTCCTATATACCTAGAAGTTTAGATTTTTTTATATAAATGGAGGAAAAAAAATGTGTATTTACTATAAAGCTGTATTCTCTTCTTTGCAGCAGTGAGGAATTCAAATATTTACAGTTACAGTTAAGTGCAAATTACACAACTGCAAAATGTTCATAATTCTCACTGCAATACTCTTTATACTATACGGGTTGATCACCAAAGCCTTTCCAACTTGGGAAGAGGAATAACATGGACCCTATAGCCCCTGGTGAATGGTCTTAGCAAAGCCAGTCCTGGGATCTAGACAAAATAATCCAGTAAGTAATTTCTTGTACAGGTATATTCAGAGGACTACGTAGCAGTCTCTAGAAAGCTTCTAGAGTCCACCCCTTTCCAATATGTCAAAGAAGATCAAGTCCCCAGACTGCGAACCTTAATACTTTCTGGAAGCAGTTTATAACTATAGGTACAACAAAAGGCAGTAGCCAAGGACAACCAACGGCAAACTGCCTGTTTAACACAGGTTGTCCTTTCGCAGTCTCAACATAAGGCAAACAGCTGACCGGCTTTTCTAAAGGAACAGGTTCTGTCAAGAAAACACCTGAGCTGCCTATTCATGTCCACAGTAGGAGTAATCTTTTCTTCATGGTTCTCTGGGTTAGGATACAACACTGTGAGAATGACAGCCTGATTAAAAAAAAAAACCAAAAAACTGAAATGACCCACGGTATGAATGAGGGATTTGTACTTTGAGACATCCTATCCCAAAAGCAGAAGAGATAGGGTTAACCTACTGACAGAGCTAGCAACTCAAAATACTCATTTTGCAGATGTCAGAGCAAAAAAAACAGTTAGCAATTATCCATATAATGAACCTTAAAACTGCTTGGCATGCAGATTCAGATGGAGACATGGTCAGCCTTTCCAGCAGAAAGTTAAAATCTCAGAAAGAAACAACTTGTTTGCAATGGGATCTTGGGTGAAACACCATCAGAAATTGTTTTACCAAAAAAACATTGAAAAAAGAGAGAGACAGATCCATGGGCAGACGTACTGAAGTGGCTGCAAGATGTACCTTGACAAAGTAGTATAAAGGCAAGAGACTAATAACTCCACACATATTTGAGCAGCAGTGGCAAAATCCCAAACAGGGTCCTGGTTATTAGGTAGGCAACAATGAGAACATACTTCCTTATGTCAGCATAAGATTTTTCTAGTTGCAGGATTTCCTTTAGTAGCTGCTGCTCATGCTGTAAAAAGAAGTACCTAAAAGCTATCAGAGATCATGCAGATAATTTAAGACATTTTAGATTTGGGTGAATCAAACTCCCCATTGTCTTGTGTGAGTAGATTCAGACACTGAGGAAGCTTGTGATAACTGCCCTTAGCCAACTCTATACAAAGGGAGAATTAATATTGCCCAAGCCAAAAAAGAGTCACCACAAATTTTCTGGTGAGTCCTTCTGAATCCTCAGAATTACCCTGTATATCAGTGGAAAGAGTGGAAATGCATAAAGAAACATTATCCTATAAAGGAATGAGAAAAGCATGTATAAAGTTATCTGTTTTGAAATCAGACCAAAAGATCTATTTGAAGTGTTCCTTAAGAACTGGATTAATACTTGAAAGCCCCCATCGTTCAAACAGCTTTTGTGAAGGTTTGTCCTGGTCCTGCTCAGTTTGTCTGCTGCCATGTTTTACTCTGAATGAATGTAATATTCTTGGAGAGTTAAAGAATGCTGAAGATCTAACTTCCAAGAGATCACAGCCAGCCTGTATAATGTGTATGACCGTGTATCCTCTAGCTTGTTGATGTACTGTGGTGTTCTATGCAATTATGTGGAGAAAAGAACAAAAGACATGGATCACAGTCCACACCTCTTTAAAAATAACACTCTTTGCTCTGTCTGTCGAATCCCACAGGCCTTGCACCTTTACATTCAAAGGAACTGCCCTCCAAGGAAATACTGAGGTGTTGTGTATAGATCCAGATTAAACGTATAGGTTAAGGAGAAAAAGGGGAGTACACATACCTGCTTGTATTTGTAGTGCCATCAGTACACTTCCACTAATAAATAGCTGGGATACAAGTGTTATGTCCTGTATTCTTTGGATATCATAGAATCTTTTGCATGTGCAATGTACTGAGAGGAATCATGAGAAACAAGGATGCGGTGAACTCCAGAATCTAGAGAAACTCTCTGGCTAAAACAGAGACTGATTTGAGATGTATTGGAAGGTTTCCAGGTAAAACGCCATCTTCTCCTGTGTCAAAACCTTTTGCTGTGGAGTGTCTGTAAGACATTCTAAAAGAAAATCTCGTGTGAAATGGTCAGTGAGGATTATCAAATTGTTTAAGTGGAATCCCAGATTGGTCAAAATAATTAAACCCATATTAAGGACATATTTGAGAAGACTTTGCAAAGATAAGTCAACCAAACAAGGCACAGAGGGGGTAAAGCCCTGATTACACCCCAGGCGACATGAGTTCTAATAGTGGCACATATACCTGTTACAGCTGGTGTGAGGGAACTGGAGTGATGCGGCTTTGCCAGATCATCCCTCCTACAAAGGAAAGTGTGGTTGTGCATGCTTGAGGGTGAATGTGCCTATGGTTGCATCTCTTCTGGACAGTGAAGACCTTATTGGAAGCACTGGCTTCAAGGTAGACAGGACTGTGGTGATGGGGTATGTCACTCATGGAAGCAAGTAAAACACCCTCATTGGATGTTCATTGCATGCTAAACTCTTGGCATTTTACTACGCACGCACAGTTGTGAATGAGCCATAGATCTGAATAAAGAACACCCCTGATGGCTGCCTAAGCGACTGCACCACTTGGTCAGCTCTTGCCTGGTGGTGATGAACAAACTGGCATAGTATACCAAGAGATGGTCTGATAGCTAGCAGGCAGCAAGGAATAAAAAGTCTAAAAAAATTGACAGCAAGGCATACCTAAGACAGGTATGCAACCCAGGAAAAGTGAGCTCAGGCTGACTGGGCCAATTTTTTTCTTCTTTCAACTAACAGGGGAGTTCCTTAAAACTCGCATGGATATTAAAGATACAAATGTTTTGGACTACAATAAACTGAAAAAAAATGTTTGCTAATGCTGCTTTAGCTTCTGAAAAACAAGCTATAAAATGTCATAAATAGCCATTTAATACCAGCTAAACAATAAGAACAAATGTCCAAACTTGTGGAAGGATCCTGAAGTAAATAGGAAAAGCAAAATGGTGAATATATTTATTAGCTGTTAATGAGCTATAGGGGGTAGTCCCAAAGGACGTGGTAAATCAAGGACCATGATGCTGTTTCAGAGACTGACTTGCTTCCAGAAGGATGTCATAACAGCTGGGAATCATGCTGTTGCCACACAGATGGACTTTCTTGCAAGGAGGATGTCATCACCTTCTGCCCTTACTTTACCATTAACAGTACTCACGCATGGGTCTACTTTAGGACCTCAAAAGCTTAATAGCTCAGACACATATGGATCGAACCATATGCATCGAACTATTAAACGATCGAAGTCCAAAAAAAAAAAAATACACACAAAAAAAAATTTGAACTAGTGTAAGCAGGGGAGCAAGCCCTACTGCACCCTCCACACCCCCCGCTACTTAAATATACCAACTCCGAGATCGCACTACATTGAAGTAAATGGAAATCTCCACCTACAGAGATTTCCGTTTACATTTTTGATGTTTTGCGCTTTCAGTGTACCTGTGTCGAGAATATCGTATTCGATATTCTCGGACTTTGAGCACATAAAGTAGACCCCTCACGCATGTGCCTGGGGCAGTTTGTGCGACCCTCCTGCTGATTTCTGTGCAATGGCACTTTCAAATGCTGCCATCTTGTGAAGAACAAGACAGGCCAAGATTTTCTCTCTCTCTCTCCTGGATCTTCCAGTGGCTGGGTTATAATGCTGGAATTTGTGTAGTGCTTTGCACTCAATGCTCCACTCCTGGAAAACAGACATGATATATGATTCAGCAGCCACTTATACACTTAACTTGGCACCTTTATGCACAGACATTAGGGACATCAGGAAGGACACCTGACCTTAGTGCAAGAAACAAGTGGTGGGTTCAAAGGCTAAGTGCACTTTTCCAGTGTAGTGCACATCATCACAATGCTTATCGGATGAAGGTACCC
The DNA here is from genome assembly GCF_019279795.1 of Protopterus annectens. Lineage (NCBI taxonomy): Eukaryota > Metazoa > Chordata > Ceratodontiformes > Protopteridae > Protopterus > Protopterus annectens. The sequence goes on along the minus strand of NC_056725.1, from coordinate 756,511,838 downwards.
TTCAGAGGAAGTCAGCCGAATTCAGATGAGGAGAAACAGTTCAATCATAAACCCAGCAAGGAGGATCCCAATGTCAGACCAAAATGTTTACTGTAATACTGTAACACAGGACAAAGCAACCTGAAAAAAAATAAAACATTTCTATTACAGGCAGAAGTCATGGATATACAGCATCCTCAGTTTATACCTTGTGGGATCTGAGTTGCAAGTGGGGAAGAGATGGTAACAAAGTTGTGGTCCTTGCTGCCATAGTGTACTGGCATCTGTCGTCCTTTCCCTGCATCACTGGCATTTCCATAACACTGTGCCATGAACTGATCCAAGGGATAACCACGATACATGAGTACACCTTTTGGAAACAAAAGACATACTCATTATGCATTCTTCTATTTAAAAAGAGAATGGTAAACAGTAGTACACTTTCTTGTAGCTTGACGTTTTCATTAAAAATAAATAATTCAACCTCTGTAAAATGTAGATAATATAGCACTGCAAAAACCTAAATGATAAAGTGTAATGATAAAACTAAATGAATAAGTGTGATGAACAGGAATAATTGAAAGCATACAGCAGTCACTAGGGAGCACTGAAAAATACTTCTACCATGCTCTTAGTGTTATTATTCTTGAGTACAGTCATTAAAGAAACATACAAATGATTTTAAAACAAAAACATACAACATACTCTATTACTGATGCATTCATACAGTCAGTACTAGTATCTGGATAGTCAGTTAAAATCCTGAGTTTGTGTCTTTCATTTATTCATCTGTTCTCAAGAAGAGGGCTCAAGTTCCAGGGAAACATAATTCTGAACTTCAAGAAATGTTTGCCTTGGGTATGAAGCTCTAATACTCCCAGGATGAAAACCCTTTACTATAGCAAAATTAGTGGTGGTTAAAAAAGCACATACATAATGATGAACAGAATGAGTAGTAATCAGACAACTGAAGTGCAGATATACAGGGTACAGCTCTAAATTTTGTTAGAAGCTGCAGTCCTTACCTAGGAGACCACAGAGGTAGTAATCTACTGGGTAACTGTCAGAGGAATGAAATAGTGCCGATAACTGAATCATGTATCTCAATATCCTTATGTAACCATGATACAAGAACTACAAGAACAAAAAATGGGCAAAATACTATACAACAGTTGTGAATTCTTGACTAACCTGAACAGCAGCCTATAACAAAACAGGAGGCAGGAGGACAAAAGTCACTTCTCCTCAATCCCAAAATGGGAGAGCTATGCAAACTGCAGAAAGGAAATCTGCTACATTTAGGGTCAGTCAGTATCTCAAGGACTTCTCAGACAGAACCTACTAAAAAGAGAAATCCCGTACACAGATCAAAACAAAAATATGGCATATCACTTTCTCTGAATTTAAAGTGTTAAATTACTAAACGCATACTACAGCTCATAGATACCCCTTTTGTTCTATAAATGAGCAGAGGTCATCTGGAAGATATTGGAAAACATTGTTCACTAGCTTAAAGTGCTGATCCAGAATTGCTGGGACATTGTTGCTGCATTTTGTTTTTCATTTAAGTTAATGCAGTTAGGTGTGCACACAGATCTGTCTATTGCTTAACAGGTTTATTTTCCCAATTTGAAGTCCAATGTGATTTTACCAAGACCGATATGTACATAGACAGATACACAGGTAGCTAGATGGACTACAGGAAATAGGTAACATAGATGGATCGCCAATTCTGTTTGCAAGAAGATTGTCACCCATTTAACTCTCCCTGCCTCTGGCATGATTTAAAGTTAGTGGGAGTTGTTAAGAGGGGAGCCAGCCCACTTACAAACAGAAAAAAAATTAGACCAGTCACAACTGCCAGTCAACAGCACTTGTCGAAATAACATTAGCTGTCCAATTGCATTGCTACTGTGTCATACAGACAAGTAAAGAAAATCGTTAAAAGGGTCCCATGTTTTCCTTTGACACCATCATCTGTTCTCTTCAGTGGAATTTAAGGAATTGTCCACATCATGGGCAAAAACAGCAATCAGACACAAAACTGTGGCAGTTAATGTGGCTGATAAACTGCCTCCCTGTTTTGAGTTTATCTCTGCCTCCAGTAATTATCTGGAATCAAAACCAAAGTATTCTGAAAGCAAGTCCCTACAACTTTTATGTAGGCAGCATTAATTTAAAAGGAAAAATGTGCAATAACAGAGTAGGCTAAAAACTGTCAAGACACTAACAAAGGGATGTTTCTTCATGCCATACTGCTGCTTATTACAAAAATGTTTATCCAGTTTACACTGGAATGCAAACAGTAACATCCTTTGTTAGTCTTCAAGATGGCAGCTCACTTAATGCATATCTTACTGATCCAGAAGAAGTATGATAGAAGGAGTTTCATAGGTTAGTACTAAGCTAACTGCCCTTGCGAGCCATTTTAAGCCTAGCCAATTATCCCTTGTGAGACTCAAACTCAAAAATGGTAAGACACGATCTTCTCTAACAGTGAAATACAGGAAAGCAAGAAAACAATGTTGAGCTTGTACAGTCAGATGCCATGACTGTAATCCTATTTTTTCATTTCTTTGAATGGAACTATGACTGTCTCTTTGGCAGAAGCTTTCCAGGTGCATCACAGTTGAGTGCACAGCCATAACACAATGTAACATATTTAATGAAAATTATCCCTTATAAAAATGTACAATGAAACGCGTGTATAAACAATAACCATGGTTACAAAAGAAAAAAATTGAAGAGGAAAAAAAATGTCTGCTGAAGTTGAGAGGCTCAGGAAAATACTTCTTGTTCAGCCTACCACAAGGTGGTTTTGTAACATTTTCTAAGAACAGCTCCTGTAATTCTTTTCTGTATTTGCACAGGGTTATCAGGCAGTGTAAACTGTTTAGGACATTATTTAAAGACTTGGCGACACATCACTTTTTTCCTGTTGTATGAATTATACTCAAATGTTACAAAAATGAGCACTGTGGATGAGAGCTCCTAGAGAGAACATTTTGAGAGAGAACCATTAATTTATCATATTCACTGATATTTGTTTACCGGCAAAGTCCAACTTGGTCAACAGTACCCATTTTCAGTGGAGGCCTGTGAAAAAAAGCTCTACAAACATCATATATAAATTAATATACTCAGAAATAGTACATTTTTACAACAGAAGTACAACAGTAATTACATTATTACTCCCACAAAGCAAACATCCTTGTAAAGAATAGATCACCGACCGTGCAAACAAAGTTTTTTTTTTATTAATTCTAAATTCAGTAAGAGTTCAGTAGTAATGCTAAAGATGTGAAAGGGAAAGTAAGACAGAAAAAGGTATGGACTACAAAAATATAAAGAATCAATTAAGAAGAGAAGTGTGTGTGTGTGCGTGTGTGGGGGGTGAGTGCAGTTTAAACTATGGACATGAGGAAGGAATTAAGAGGAGGATTAGCTAGGACAATGAAATGGTTAAATTAAGTGGAGAGACTGCACAAGAAGAAAAAAACTAGGTAAGGAGAAATTCTATGTACATGGTGGATACCGTGGAATAGTGAACATGATGGTGATATTAGTTAGGCTTGAAACACAAGTGTCGTCCTTGGAAGCATTTTTCTTTTCAGATTTGCTTCACTTGAAGTGTCTTTTTTTCCCATGTCCTTACAACACGAGGTGGCTACTTGGAAGGTTGAGAGGGATGCTGGCATTGAAAAAGGTACCAACTGCATTAGCTCCAAGGATGGTGCCCATGACTTGACATTGAGAGGTTGGTCCCAAGACCCAGTCTCAGTATCAGTCTACAGCATCAGTGTAGAACATTTTAATGTATTCAGTCTGAGAAGGTGGTGGTTCTTAAGGTTAGGGTATGACTATCTGATGCTCATTGCATATTATTGTTCATGACTGGGATGCCTCTAAACTACATATGTACTGACATCTCTCACAGACGGATTACTTTGTTTTAAGTAGGAGTCCATTATCAGTCAGCATAAGGAGTTAGGATGCCAACTGTTAAAAGGGTAGTGACAGAGGGGGAATAAGTTTACTAGCCCTGCATACTGTCCAGTGCTCTACATGTTAGCAGTCTAAGTGCACAGACATGCTGAAAAAGGCTAAATGCAAAAGGATGCTAAGGGATGGCTGAGAGGAGTTATCAGACCAAAAAAAAAAAGTTCCAGCAAAGGACTAACAAAATTTAACTAAATGCAATATAGATTTTACTTCTTTGGAGGAAAAAAGGCAAGATAAATGATTTAAAATGCCTCCAAATCAATGCAGAGGTGCAGCTTTGAGTAGTCCACCAAAAGAACTTTTCTTTGTCAGATATTATGCTGAATGTCCATACTGAGATTCACATTTACAAGCTCATTTCTAGTCACCTGAGTATACAGTAACATTGTTACTGGCACCCTACACTTCTTTACATAATTCAATACTCTCGGCTTATTATATACACCTGTAAGGCCATTTGCATTCCATGTTGACACTGACAAAACAGCCATTTTGATAAAAAAGCTATTACTCCCATCTACTACACATGAAAGTTCTTCTGAATATAGCATTTCCACTTTACTCTTTATATGCACAAACTAATGACTGGCTGGCTGATGGTGTATACGGTTACTTTTTTCCATCTCTGTGTGAACTCTTCACATTTTCCAGACTTAATGTTTCAATAAAGGCAAAAAAGAAACATAAATAAATATCCTCCATTCCCATTTCAACTCACAGCAAACGAAAACAATTATATATACTTTCCAAAAAGGAAGTCTACCCCTCCAAATAAGTGCAGTGGCTCTGAACTGATAGCTGTAGCCACAGTTATTACCTATTTTAAAGTTAAGGTTAAACATGCTAATGCACATGTCTGCAGTCTGGGTAAGTGGAAGCACAGGGTCTATCTGTTCTTATCTCTACTCCCCTCCCAGATGTGAAAAACAACTTGTATGCTTTCAGTAAACATTAATTTTAAGTGCAAGAAAAAAGTGCACTGGTTACCCTTAAATAAATTGTTCACTGTTTATTTTTAATACATTAATGTGCCATGGCTGCTGGAGAGGAAGCTGCTATTCACTTCCAACAGTTTAAAACTTTATTTTCGCAGAACTGTTTGTCGATATCCTTTTAAAACTTAAACTGGACATTGTAGATTCCACTCAGAACACACCATTCAACTCCCTGTATGTGCAGGCTACTCGTTTGTCTTCATCTTAAAGCATATGTTAGTGGAAAAAGAAACAGCTAGTAACTTTACAAAACAAGAAAGAAAAAGAAATACTCACTATAACATTTCATCTGTGTTGCCCATTTTCACTCTTCCTCACTTGTTGGGTTTGGATCCAATTCTTGCATCTGACTCCACCATTACTAAAGCTTGTGGTAACCAATAAGCTCTCAATCTTTTCCCTTACCCATAATGCACCAATCCAACATAAAATCGGCAAACAAGATCTGTTGTACCACAAGCAGTATACATTAACATTCATAAATAAAGGATAGATAAAACTGTACGTGTCCTGTACAGTAAAGTGTATCACAAGCTCAATCAAAAAGGCTGTGGTGTCCTTATAATATCTCAGTCATCTAGACATCTGTAGACATAAGAGAGGGGGGTTGGTGGGTGGGAAGTTGAGGATCATTGAAAATGGACAACACAAATGTAATGTTATGGTGAGTACATTACTTCTTTATCTGATGATGTCAATTTTCATTCTGTGCTCAACTGTTGGGACAGAGTTCCCAGCTACCTATAATCCCAGGTGGACTCAAAGGAAGGACATTCCTGAGCACAGATGAACCAAATGATGCTCTACCCTTTGACGCCAGACCTAATTTGTAATGAGTAATAAAGGTATGAGGATTGGCCCAAGTTGCTGCTGCACATATGTTGTCCATGGAAGCTCTGGATAAAAACACTGAAGAAGTTGCTATGAATGCGTTTTGACAAATTTTTGGTAAGGTAAGACCCAATTTGTTACAGATAAAGGAAATACAATCAATCAGTTTGCCATCTGGCTAAAGTCACTTTTGCAACTGGTTTACCCAATTTCAAATTTGCAAAAGAAACTAACTGGCCTGTTTTCTTTTGATTTATTTCGTCTTATGTAAGTAAAAGCGTAATTGTCTGCGAGCATCCAATAAATGCAACTTATATTCCCCCTTATTTTGGAAGTTAGGAAAGAATACTGGTAAATTAATGGATTGATTGATACTGGATTCTGACACCACTTTCGGAAGGAAAGAAGCATTTTTTGTAGCGCAACTCTATCCTTATGAAAAATCAAGTAGGGAGGTTTTGAAGATATGGCTTGAATTTCTGAAATTCTTCAATATGAGGTAATGGCTACTAGAAAGACAGTTTTCCAAGGAAGAAACCTAAGTTCACATTTAGCTGCTGATTCAAAGGGGAAATGTATTAATGCCTGTAGTACCAAGTTCAGATCCCATGGGTGGGGTAGAGTCTTTAAATGGAGGTCTCAAAAGAAGAGTGCCTCTCAAGAATGCTCTGCACAGTTTAGCAGAGGCTACTGAAGAACCTTCAGATCCACTATGGAAATTAGATATTGCTGCCAATTGAATCTTAATGGTAGAAGAAAGTACAGTTGTGTACACTTACCATAAATGTAGATGTTCGAATGTATTCACTGTTGCAGTCATTACATTTGGGTAATCTGCCTGCAGGTTGCCCTCAGTCGACCTGATTAACAAAGTCTTGGGACCTGCGTTGGTTGCTGTCCCTTCTTCCATGACATCAGGGGTATAAAACATGCAGCCAACGCCATTACATCAGTTTTTCTTGCCCCAGATGTCAGGTGCCCCCCGAATGGGAAGCAAATAAAGATAAACACAAAGGTATACCACCAACAAAAAGCAAATACATCCAAAAAGGCTTTTAAGCATAGTAAAGGAAAGTAGAGGTATAGCCAGAAGAAATTAGGGGGCTGGAGGGAGGGTAACCAGGACTGCAACAGTGAATACACTCAAACATCTACATTTATGTTAAGTGTACACAACTGTACTAAGTTCTTTGTGTTTCACTGTTACAGTTATTACATTTGGGTAGATTCTCAAAGCTATGGTTGGAAGGAGGAGTTTACATAGCATTAGGGCCAGCTCTAAGGCCCTGCAAGACAGCAGTTGCAAAGCCAGCTCTGGATTTAGAGAAAATTGGCAAATGATAATGCTTGGTGAAAGTAACTCCAGGTAGCAGCTTCTAGGATGTCCCTGGTAGGAACACTTCTGAGGAAGGCTGCAGAAGTAGATGCAGCCCTGGTGGAGTGAGATCTGATCCCCTGGGGGATAGGTTTTCCATGGTGCTTATAGCAGAAATGAATGAAATGGCTTATCCATTTATAAATGGTTTGTTTTGAAATAGCCTTCCCCTCTGCCCCTGCAGCAAATGCTACCAGCAGTTGTTCAGATTTTCTTTGAGGTTTAGTCCTGTCCAAGTAGAATCTAAGTTGTCTGTGCACATCCAAGGAATGCAGAATCCATTCCCCTTTATTCTGTGGATTAGGAAAGAAGGTTGGCAAATGAATGGACTGATTAACAGCCACACTGGATACCACTTTGGGCATGAAGGATGGATTGGTCCTGAGTGACACCCTGTCCGCATGAAAGATGATGAAAGACTCTACTGCCATAAGGGCCTGTAATTCAAATATCCTTCTGCTAAAAGGAAAGCTGTTTTCCAAGAAAGAAATTTTAAGTCTGCAGTAGCAGCTGGCTCGAAAGGAGGTAGAGTGAGTTTCTCCAATACAAAGTTAAGGTCCCAGGCAGGGGTCGGAGCTCTCCTGGGTGGTCTCAAGTTTTTGGCCCCTCTGAGGTACTGCTTGAGCAGAGGATAAGAGAAGAGGGGTGGTTCTGTGTTATAATTAGCTGAAATGGCAGAGGCGTGAATTTTAAATGGAGGAAGCATCTCAGTTAAGTATTGCAAAATCTGAGGTAAATTGGGCGCTGCTGTGCTCATCCCTTGAGAATGGTTCCAGGCACAGAATCTTTTCCATTTTTTTCAGCATAAGATTTTCTAGTACTAGGTCTCCTTGCCTCTAAGATGACATCCATCACAGGTTTAAAAATCAAGTGAAAGCACTCCAAGTGTTCCAAGAAACCCAAACTGAGTGCAGCGAGCCAAAACAGGAAACCCAATTAGATCCATTCAGTTTATTGTCAACAGTACCAAAGCATAAACGCCTTTAAATCACACAGCAAATATGCGTTTTCGTCCTCAACACTTGGACTTCATCAGATACATAAATTTAAAACCATTCATCCCTTAAATACCTAAATTAACATTAATTAACCAATGACATGTTGTATAAAACAATTTAAATGGGCAAACCCATCCCCTACACTGTAAAAGAAACATAGTAAAGGGGCAATTTGTTAGGGGTTCTAGAATGACTAGCCTGGACACAGATTTTTCAAAAGAATGTGATCTGTTAGAGAAAATGTTTTTAGACAGAGGTTACCCCAAAATTTTTGTAGATAAAATAAGGAAAGAAGTAGAAAAAGGTAGATTAGATAGGTTTAAACCTATTAAAGGTATGGGGTATAACAAGAATAATCAAGAGGAAGGATGTAAGTACGAAAATATATCAGATGGGATTCAAAGAGGTTTAGTGGTAGAATTTAATTCCACTAATTATAAGGTGAGGGATGTACTACAGAGGGAATGGGATACATTATTATCACTTACAGATATTGGGGAAATATCTAAAATAAGTCCAAAGGTGATATATAAAAATTCCCAGAGTATAAGGAAAATTTTGGAAAGGTCAGGTATTAATTCAATACCAACAGGAAATAGAAGAACAGGAACATATAAATGTGGAAGTTGCAACCAATGCCCCTACATTATAAATAAGGATGAAATTTACTTGGAAAGTAGGAAGAGATGGATTAGAAGTAAGGGTCTTTACAGTTGTGACACTAGAGGAGTGGTATACCTTGTGATATGCCAAAACAGTCAATCATTTTACGTAGGTAAAACCGAAAGAACATTAAGAAAAAGAATATATGAACATACCTACGATATCTCCAAAGCAAAATACACTAATGCACTTTATAAACATTCTAGAGGTTGTATAGGATATAATTTTCAATTTTTAGTATTGGAACAAATTAAGCAGGACATTAGAGGGGGTCCCTGGGAGGATATTTTAGAAAGTAAAGAATTATGGTGGCAAGTTACCCTGGATGCGGGGGAAAAACAGGTCTTAATGACTTTTTAACAATATTACCATTGTTAAAACTAAGAGCTAATAGAATTTAATGGTAATTATTAATTTTGACACTAGAGGGAGCCAACCACTATGAGATTTTATATGCAGTTTTATTCATGCATAAATATCTTTTTGGATGTTTTTTATGTATTTATGTATTTATTTATTTATTTAATATAGATGTATTTGGTATATTTATTTAAGCTTTTTAATTTAACTTATTAAATAGAGAAGCATTGAGTAGTAAGGGAAACGCATGAAATGTTGAATCATGAATATTTATGAGCCTAGAGAGTACACTGGTTTGCCCATTTAAATGTTTTATACAACATGTCATTGGTTAATTAATTTTAATTTAGGTATTTAAGGGATGAATGGTTTTAAATTTATGTATCTGATGAAGTCCAAGTGTTGAGGACGAAAACGCATATTTGCTGTGTGATTTAAAGGCGTTTATGCTTTGGTACTGTTGACAATAAACTGAGTGGATCTAATTTTTGGGTTTCCTGTTTTGGCTCGCTGCATCCATCACAGGTTTGCTGAGGGATGATAAGGGTGAATTTAAGTGATTAGCCAGGCTGCAAGGTTCAATGCTGGAAGCTGAGGGTGCAGAATTTGGTTCTCCTGCTGAGACAGCAGGGAAGGGGTCTGAGGCAGGTGCCATGGAGATAACTGCGACACACTGTGCAGGAGGGGGTACCAGTGTTGGCGCGGCCAGTCTGGAGCAATCAAGATCATCCTTGGTTTGTCCTGTTTGACTTTTAGTAGAACTTTGGAGAGCAGAGGCAGCGGGGGGGGGGGCATAAACTGAAAGGTTTTTCCAGCTGAAGGACACAGCATCCACTTTCCAGGCTTGTTTGTGGGGAGTCCTTGTGCACAACTTATCCAACTGGTAGCTCTGGGAGGAGGCAAATAGATCTATGTCTGGGCTCCCCCATTCGCTTGTCAACATGTTGAAATTCCTTGGTTCCAGTTTCCACTCTTGTGGGTCCATGAGCTTTCTGCTTAGTCCGTCTGCCAGTGTATTTAATTTTCCTGGCAGAAATTGAGCTTGTAGGTGCACTTGGTAGCTCAAGGCTGTTTTCCACAATGCCATGGCTAGTCTGCAGAGGGGGTAGGGATGTGTACTCCCCTGCTTGTTTATGTACCACATAACCGTGGTGTTGTCCATTTTTACCATTAGTTGTCCTGGAAGAATGCAGTCCTTGAAGGCTGTCAGAGCATTCTGTACAGCTAACATTTCTTTTTGATTGATATGTAGGTGCATTTGACTTGGGTTCCATTCGCCCTGAATGCACTTCCCTGCCAGGTGAGCCCCCCACCCCATGCATAGTCTGATGCATCTGCTGTTAGGGTTTGGGCAGCAGGGGGTAGTGGGAATGGTAGCCCCTTGTTTTGGTGGAAGGCCTCTGCCCACCAGAGGAACTCTAGGCGTAGGCAATGTATGATAGGAATCATTGTTTCCAGGCTGTGAGAATGTTGACTCCATAGGCTTTTTAGATACCACTGTAACTTCCTCATATGCAGTCTTGCATATGGAATCAGAAGAATGCAGGAGGCCATGAACCCCATGGCTTGCAGTATTTGTCTTGCAGATAGCAGGGCTTTTGTGGCCACTTGTTTGAAATAGGTTACCAAATGAACTTGCTTTTCTGGCGTGAGGTAAGCCATCTGGGAAGTTGCATTCAAGCTTGCTCCCAGGAATGTAATTTGTTGACAGGGTACCAGTTGTGATTTCTTTTCGTTCATGGTGTACCACAGACAAGTTAGAACCCTTTTTACAAACGCCAGATGATTCAAAAGTATGCCCTGGCTTTCTGCCTGAATTAGACAATCATCCAGGTATTGGTATATTTGAATACTTCTTTGCCTGCAAAATGCAATAACTGGAGCCAGGCACTTTGTGAATACCCTGGGCGCAGTAGACAAGCCAAAGGGCAGTGCAGAGAACTGATAATGCGTGCAGCCTGCTTTGAAGTGTAGGTATCTTCTGCAAGATTCCCTGATTGGGATGTGCAGGTATGCTTCTTTTAAATCTAGTGTTGCCAACCAGGCATCTTTGCCTAACATAGGAAGTAACTGGTGAAGAGTCAGCATCTTGAATTTTGGAATCTCCAGAAAGGTGTTTAGAGTAGACAGGTCTAGGATTGGACACCATGATTTGTCTTTTCTTAGTACCAGAAAAAGTCTGGAGTAGAAACCTTGTCCCTTTACCTCTTCTGGTACCAGTTGAATAACCCCCATGCTTAAGAGGGAAAGTACTTGTTTTTGAGCCTCTGCCCACTGATTTGGGGGCAGGTCTGGCCACCCATTTGGTGTTGGCAATGTTTGGAAATGGAATCTGTATCCCTGGGGCACTATATTTAAAACCCATTTGTCCTGGGTTAGGAGTTCCCAGTTCTTCGCATGAAGAGCAATCTTTCCCCCCAAATGAGCGGTCAAAAGATAAGTGCTTGGAAATTTCAAAAGGAAGTCATTGAGACTGTTTACCATAGGGGGGGTTCTTGTTATTTCCAGATTAGGAAGTGGAGGTCCCCCACTGCTTTGTTCTGAGAGTCCCCTGGGACTGAAACCTGAGGTTTTTGCTGTGCCTGGGTTTGGCTTGAGAAGACCTGGAAGGGACTGGAAAGGACCAATTCTTAGTAGGCCAAAGCCTACTAAATCTTGGAGGTTGCACTTGTAAAAAATCTTTAACAGTTTGCATAGATTTAGCTTTATCTTCCATCTTTTTAAGAACTTCTTCAGCCTTGTTAACAAACAGGCGGTCCTGATTTAAAGGAGCATCCAACAATTTAGCTTTAACATGATCAGGCAAAGACTGCTCTTTAAGCCAAGCATACCTTCTAAGCACAGACCCAGTAACAGCAGCCCTGCAAGAGGCCTCTAAAGAATCAAAACCACATTGCAAAGTATGTTTTCCAACTTCTTCAGCAGAATGCATTAAGTCCTGTAAATCTTTATTTTCCACACAGTCAGGAATCAACATCATTTTCTGTGTAAGCAGTCCAATAACATGTTGCTGATATTTTAACATATGAAATTGGCAGTTTAAAGCTCTGATTGCCAAAGTTCAGAAGCATAAACCTTTTTACCCCATCTATCCAGTGCCCTGGAGTCTCTATCAGAAGGGGTAGAATTTTTAGCAGTAGAAGCCTTAATGCTCTTGGGCCCCGGAGAAATAGTCTCTGGATCTGCAATGGGATTTTTGAAAAGGAACTTGTGGGACTCGGGAACCCTGTAGTATCTGTCAGGTTTACTAGGAACAGGAGGCAGGGAATCAGGGGCCAAACTGAATTCCGAGAAAACATCAACAATGTCTAGTACAGGAGGTATAGCCAAAGGCCTATGCTGAGGTAGAAGAAGGAAATCCCTACGCATCTTTTTTGAATCAGAAAATTCCTGGCTTTCCCAGTGAAAATGGTCCCTTAATGTATGTAAAGTTTGCCCAAAAGAAAAATCCTCGGGAGGGGAATCAGAGGGAATAGAATCTTCTGCATCAGAATCCTCATAAGTAGGTATGGACAAATCCAGGTCATCAGAAGAGTCAGAAGAAACAGAATCCTGATCAGAAGATTCATAATCAAGCTCAGCCCTAGGCCTCTTGGGGGGGGGGGGGGGGCTGACTAGCCCTGATTAGAGTAATTAGATCTTCAGCCATTTTTATCATTTGTTTTTTAGGCATAGGGGCCTGAGCATGTGGCCTGGGCGTTGTTCTTTTAGACATGGATCAAGATTTAGGCCTTAGTAATGAAGGAGGTGTCGATTTAATATGCAAGTCTGTAGGCCTGAATACACCCTCAGAAGCCGGTGCCTGCACAGCAGTTCTGGACCCATCCAAGGTAGAGACATCCATGGGTTCCATAGTTGAAGTATCTTGCGGCAGACTTGACTCCGAATGGGTCTCAGTAGAGGCCTGCAAATCAGAAGTAGCGGGTTTCAGGGGCTGCAAAGCACCTCATTGAGTACTGGCGAACTGAATCCACCACCTGAGACCTCTCTTGCATGCCTGAGTGATTCTTATTTGTGTTGACATTTGTTGGTGAAGAATAGACCACTGTGTTGCCAACATCCATTGATGAATCCTTATGTGAAATCTGGCAAGAGGTACAGTACAGTTGTGTACACTTAGCATAAATGTAGATGTTAGAGTGTATTCACTGTTGCAGTCATTACACTTGGGTAATCTGCTGGCAGGTTGCCCTCAGTCGACCTGAATTCCAAAGTCTTGGGTCCTGCGTCGGTTGCTGTCTTCTCTTCCATGACGTCAGGGGGCATAAAACTTGCAGCCGACACCATTTTCTTTAGTTTTTCTTGCCCCCAAAAAGGTAGCAAAAATATATATGTGTGTATATATATATATATATATATATATATATATATATATATATATATATATATATACATACATACATATATATACACACACACATATATATATATATATATATATATATATATATATATATATATATATATATATATATTTACATATACATACATCAATATAAAGTTTACTTTCATCTACAAGCAAATACACCACATAGGTTGTAGAAGATAGAGAAGGAAAGATAAACTTCAGAATGACAGGTGGACGGCGGGAGGGTAACCTGGACTGCAACAGTGAATACACTCAAACATCTACATTTATGGTAAGTGTACACAACTGTACTATGTTCTTCATGTTTCACTGTTGCCGTCATTACATTTGGGTAGAATCCCAAAGCTATGGTTGGTAGGCTGGAGCTAAACAGCATTAGGTGCGGCTATAAGGCCCTGCAGCACTACAGTGGCAAAGCCTGCCCTGGACTTAGAGTAGAGAGGCAAATGGTAATGCTTTGTAAAGGTGTGAACAGAACTCCAAGTAGCAGCCTCTAGAATGTCTTTGGTTGGTACTCCTCTGAGAAAGGCTGCTGAAGTAGCTGCAGCTCTGGTGGAATGAGACCTAATGCCCTTGGGCACAGGTTTACCATGGTGTAAGTAGCAGAAACGGATGAAGTGGCTTATCCACTTTGAAACTGTCTGCTTTGAAATAGCCTTTCCTTCTGATCCTGCAGCATATGACACTAGTAACTGCTCAGTTTTTCTTAGAGCTTTTGTCCTGCTCAAGTAGAATCTTAACTGTCTGTGTACATCCAAGGAATGCAGAATTCTCTCCCCCTTGCTCTGTGGATTTGGATAAAAAGTTGGCAGATGAATTGTTTGGTTAAGAGCCACACTGGAAACCACCTTAGGCATAAAAAGTAGGATTTGTCCTCAGAGACACCCTGTCTGGGTAAAATATGATAAAAGGCTCTACAGCCATGAGGGCCTGTAGCTCTGAAACTGTTCTTGCTGAAGTAATTGCTAGTAGCAGAGCTGTTTTCTATGATAAGAACTTTAGATCAGCGGTAGCAGCTGGTTCAAATGGAGGCAGGGTGAGCTTTTCCAACACATAATTGAGGTCCCATGCAGGTAATGGTGATCTTCTAGGAGGCATTACATTTTTGGCTCCTCTAAGATGCTGCTTTAGTAAAGGATGAGAAAAGATTGGTGGCTCTGTATTGTAATGAGCCGAAATGGCAGAGGCATGGATTTTGATTGATGAGAAAGATAGGCCTTTGTCAAGCATCTCAGTTAAGTATTGCAATATCGGAGGAATATTTGGTTCTGCTGTATCAGTTCCTTGGGCTTGATTCCAAGCACAGTAACTCTTCCATTTGTCAGCATAAGATTTTCTAGTACTAGGCCTTCTGGCTTCCAAAATGACATCCATCACAGCTTTACTGAGAGATGTTGTTTGTATGACTACATGATTAGCCATGCTGCCAGGTTCAAAGTCTGTAGTTGATTGTGCAGGATCTGATTGTTTTGCTGGGAGAGTAATTGTGGTCTTTGAGGCAAGGTCCAAGTTGGGTACTGAGCCAAGTTCCTTAGGATTGGGTACCAGTATTGGCAGGGCCAGTCCGGGGCAATTAATATCATCTTTGACTTCTCTTGTCTGACTTTTAGGAGGACCTTGGGTAGAAGAGGCAGAGGAGGAAAGGCGTAAACTGATAGGTTTTTTCAACTAAAGGATAGGGCGTCCACTTTCCATGCTTGTCTGTGATGAGTCCTTGTGCAGAATCTTTTCAATTGATAATTTTGAGGAGAGGCAAATAGATCCATGTCTGGGCTCCCCCATTTCTCGGTTATCATGCTGAAGACTTGTGGATTTAGTTTCCATTCGTGAGGATCCGTAAGGTTTCTGCTTAAATCGTCTGCCAGAGTGTTTTGTTTTCCTGGCAGGAATCGAGCTTGAAGATGCATTTGGTAGGTCAAAGCTGTGTCCCACAGTGCCATGGCTAATCTGCAAAGGGGGTATGAGTGTGTGCCCCCCTTGCTTGTTTATATACCACATGACTGTGGTGTTTCCTGGATGAAGTAAGTCCTTGAAGGCTGTTAGGGCATTTTGAATAGACAACATCTCTTTCTGGTTGATATGAAAATGCATTTGTTTTGGTGTCCATAAGCCCTAAATGCATCTTCCTGCCATGTGGGCCCACCAGGCA
This sequence comes from Protopterus annectens, assembly GCF_019279795.1. Taxonomy (NCBI): domain Eukaryota; kingdom Metazoa; phylum Chordata; order Ceratodontiformes; family Protopteridae; genus Protopterus; species Protopterus annectens. The sequence continues at coordinate 756,496,117 of NC_056725.1, read as the reverse complement.
TAATTCTGATGCATCTGTTAAGGTTTGGCTGGCAGGGGGAAGAGTGAAGGGCAGTCCCATGTTTTGGTGACATGCCTTTGCCCACCATAGAAACTCCTGTTGCAGGCAGGGACTGAGAGGAATCATTGTTTCCAGACTGTGTGAATGTTGACTCCATAAACTTTTTAGGTACCACTGAAGTTTCCTCATATGCAGTCTTACATATGGAATTAGTAGGATGCAGGATGCCATGAAGCCCAGAGCCTGCAGAATTTGCCTTGCAGAAGACTGGATTTTTGTTGCCATCAGTTTGAAGTAAGCAGTCAGTTGCCTTTGCTTGTCTGGTGTGAGGTAAGCCATCTGGGCAGTTGTATCCAAGCTTGCATCCAGGAATGTTATCTTTTGAGAGGGTACCAGTTGGGATTTATTTTCCTTTATTGTGTACCCTAGGCATGTTAGAAGCCTTTTCACCAACGCCAGGTGTCGAAGAAGAGCGTCCTTGTTCTCTGCTTGAATGAGACAGTCGTCCAAGTAAGGATATATTTGTAAACTTCTTTGTCTGCAAAATGCAATTACTGGTGCCAGGCACTTTGGCTTATCTAGTACGCCCAGGATCTTTACAAAGGGCAGTGCAGAGAATTGGTAATGCAGTAAACCAGCCTTGAATCTGAGGTATCTTCTGCACAATTGTCTTATTGGGACATGCAGGTATGCCTCTTTTAGGTCTAAAGTCACCAGCCAAGCATTCTTGCCTAGCATGGGCAGAAGCTGCTGCAAAGTCAGCATTTTGAATTTTGGAATGTCCAGGTATGTGTTCAAAATCAATAAATCCAGTATTGGCCCCCAGGCCTTGTCCTTTCTGGGTACCAAGAGCAGTCAAGTAAAAACCTTATCCTTTTTCCTGTTCTGGTACTGTCTGAATGGCCCCCATATCCATGAGGAACGTTACCTGTTTCTGTGCCTCTGCCCATTGATTTTTTGGCAGATCTGGCCAACCATTTGCCATTGGCAGAGTATGAAAATGGAATCTGTATCCCTGTGGTACAATGTTTAGTACCCACTTGTCCTGGGTTATTAACTGCCAATTTTTTTCAGCAAAAAGTGCTAATTTTCCCCTATGGGTGCTGCCAAAAGATAAGTGCTTGGTGTAGGCAGAGGAAAGTCATTGGGATTGCTTTCTGTAGGTTTGCGCTTCATCTCCTCCAGATTTGGAGGTGGAAGCGCTCCATTGCTTTGACCTGTATGAATCTTGCACCTGGTATCTGGAACCCTTTGGGCATCTGGATTTGCCCCTTTGAGCTCTGTCTTGACACAGGAAAGGACCAAATTTTTGTAGGCCAGTGTCTACTGAATCTTGGTGGCTGCACTTGTAAGAAGTCTTTAACAGTTTGCATAGACTTAGCTTTGTCTTCCATTTTCTTTAAAACCTCTTCTGCCTTAATACAGAGAATCATGCTGTAAAGGTGCATCTAGTGATTTAGCTTTAACGTGATCAGGTAAATTTTGTTCCTTTAACCAGGCATGCCTCCTAGTCACAGATCCAGTAACTGCGGCCCTGCAGGAGGCAGTTAAGGAATCAAAACCACATTGCAAAGTATGCTTTCCAACTTGTTCAGCTACATGCAATAATTCCTGCAATTCTTTATTTTCTGCACATTCTGAAATCAACATAATTTTCTGTTTCAGCGATCCCATAACATGTTGTTTGTACTTAAGCATATGAAATTACCCCCCATTGCTTTGACCCTTCTGTATGCATTCCCTCTACTCTCGAATTTAAACAAGGCTGTCCTTAAACTCTCAATTTGCTACAACCACATTGCCAGTTTTGCCACTGGGCTGCCATTTAGGACACATCATTGCATCAATCTAAATCAGCTTGGGTTTCTTGAACTACCCAGCCTAATCCAGTATAACCAACTGGTTATGGCCTATAAAATCCTCTATAATCCAAACAATACTCCTGCACTTAAAAATATTATCACCCCCTATAACAATCCTAGACCTCTTCGATCCTCTAACAAACTACTAATTCAGACTAGCAAAATTAGTAACACAGCCGGTGACTCTCTTTGCAAACTCTGCAAGTAGATCCTGGAACTCTTCCAGCTGATATTACCTTACTTTCCACCTTAGGTCAATTTACAACTAGACTCAAACAACATTTGTCACTTAACTGGCTATGTTACTATATCAAGCCTGGCTAACTCTCTCTAGAATGTGTAAAAACCTGTTAACCAGCTTTCTGTGTAATTTAATTGAATCCCGACTTACACTCGGGATTAACTCTAACCTGTGGAACTTGTTTAACTTGCTTACTTATGTAATCTCTGTAAATAGTCTGTTTGTATTATGTAATGCTGATATTATGTAATGCTGTATCTGCTTACCCTTGGAGCTTTTCTCCCCGGGCCTCTGTTGAAAATGGACATGCATCCAGTTGGACTATCCTGGTCTACAAATGTAAAATAAATAAATAAACTGACAGTTTAAGGCCCTGATTGCCAAGGTTGCAGATGTATAAACCTTTTTTCCCCATCTGTCTAGTGCCCTTGAATCTCTGTCAGAGGGGGTAGGATTTTTAGCTGTTGAGGCCTTAACTCCCTTTGGACCCTGTGATATAGTTTCAGGATCAGCAGCAGGGTTTCTAAATAAAAATGTATGCGAGTCAGGGACCCTGTAATATCTGTCAGGCTTACTGGGAGCCAGAGGCAAGGAGTCAGGGGTCAAGCTCGACTCCGAAAACACATCATCCACAATGTCTAAAACAGGGGGAATGGCTAAAGGCTTGTGCTGAGGGAGAAGGAAATCCCTGAGCCTCTTTTTTGATTCCAAGAAGTCTTGACTCTCCCAGTGAAAATGCTCCCTCAAAGTATGCAAGGTTTCTCCAAATGAATAATCCTCAGGAGGAGATGCAGATTGAATAGACTCCTCAGCATCAGAATCCTCATAGGGAGGTATAGATAATTCCTGATCAGAAGAGGAATCAGAAGACATACAAATCTGATCTGAAGATTCATAATCAGTGTCTTGCCTAGGCCTCTTATCTGGAGGGGGATGGGTACCCCTGATCAAGGTAATAAGGTCTTCAGCCATTACGATCATCTGTTGTTTTAGGCATAGAGGCCTGTGCAAGTGGCTCATGCGTCAGTTTTTTTAGTTTTAGAAGTTGTTTTTGTCTTTGGTTTTGCAGCTGTTGTCAGTTTGATATACAAATGTTGAGGTCTGAATACACCCTCAGAAGCCGGTGCCTGCTCAGCAGCTCCGGACCCATCCGAGGGAGATACATCCGTCGGTCCAATACCTTGAGTATTTTGTGGCATGCCGGACCCCACATGGGTGTCGGTAGAGGCCTGCGATTCGAAGGTAGCGGGCATCATGGGCTGCGAAAGCGCCTCACTGGAGTACCGGAGAACCGGCTTAGGAGAAGCTTCATCATCAGTTTTGGATCTCAACTGCCTTTCTCTGTCCTTTTCTTTGCATTTTTTGTGTACTCCGGTAGTTGGATTGCTATCCGACGACATTTCTGGGTAGTTAAATTTGTTTCCAAAATACTTTGATGCAAAAATATACCAACGTTTAACAGTGCATTGGTTAAATCTAGCACAAAACCGACAGCCAGGCACATTGTGATCAGGGCCTAGGCAAGGAATACAGTACAAATGGAAATCCTTATGAGGTATTTGCTTCCCACAAGTAATACAATTATTAACTTTTTCCGACATCAGTAAAAAGCAAGAAAAAAGTTTCCCCAACGGGGTACTTAGCTTTAGTGAAAACTTCGGTTCTGAAACTCAAACCTGAATATTTCAGTAGTCGGCCGACTGACACTTGCGAAATACTTCTGCTTTGGGCACCACGTGGCAAGAAAGACTAAAGAAAATGGCGTCAGCTACATGTTTTATACCTCTGATGACCTGACATCATGGAAGAGAAGACAGCAACCGACATAGGACCCAAGACTTTGGAATTCAGGCCGACTGAGGGCAACCTGCCAGCAGATTACCCAAATGTAATGACTGCAACAGTGAAACACGGAGAACATCAAGGTTTTTGAGGCTGACATTGATCCTAGAGCCTGAAGGACCAAGTGAATGGAGATCTTGGTACTACAAATTATTTTTATGACCTGTAATCTCTTCATTCACATCTAGTATCCCAGTGGGCATGCTGTTGCTCCCACCAAACATAACTAACGCTGGCAATTTCCATCTTCCTTTCTTTCCCCTGTTTACACCAAAAATTTTCCTTTATCATTTCTCCTAACTCATACATTCTTCTTATTCCTATGCTATTTGCAAAGAATGCACTAGGCTGCACCTCTTAAGTGTATGCTTCCTAATATGTAATGGCTTCTCTGTATTTACTTTACAATGTTCCTTTTGTTAGTCTGTATCTTCTGTAAGTTTCATCACTAGTCTGTATTATTTGTGAAGTTTGCTGTACTAGTTGTAATTTTTCCTTGAATCTAGAACATTTGTATAATTATCATCCTAACCTATTGTAACCTAGATTGTTTTGGAGCTTTTCTCCCCAGGACTCCACTGAAAACTGATTCATATTGGCCCAATGGACTATCCTGGACTATCCTGGTAAACCAACTGCAAATAAATAAAAATAAATAAAACTGCAAATCTGATTGTCTGCACTCGAGAGAGGAAGAGAAGCTATCACTAACTTTGTGCTGAAAATTGATCCTATAAAATCTAAATTTTGAGTTGGCTGTGAGCGAGACTTATTGTAATTTATGGTTATCCCTAGATGACAGCAAATCATTTCTTGCCCTTATTAACAGATGCCTGGTCGGGGCAGCAATGAGCCAGTTGTCTAGCTTTGGAAACCCCTGGAATTCCTTCAGTCTCAATTGGGCTGCTACTACTGCCATACATTTGGTGAACACCCTACGGGCTGGGGTGAGGCCAATGAATGAATTTCTGCATCAATGATCCTCATAACAAATATTAAAAGCAGTACAAAATACATTAGAAAATTAGGTTCTTCACCCAAAAACATCAGTTAAATTTAAATTATTAAAAGCTACTCGTATAGCAATAACCCACGCCTGGGTGTGGGTAATGCGGATTTGTATGAGTGTGGTCTCCGAGGGCAAAGCCCCGACCAAACAAAGACAACCGTGGGTAAAACCCGCATTACCCACACCCAGAAGTGGGTTATTGCTATTATACTATGACATTATTTAAGAAAAGAAATAATTACTTTTCTTAAATAATGGCATTGTATAATGCCTCTTTGCTGCCCTTCCACAGCTGTCTGGTATCCGGCAGTTCTGATGTACTGCATGCCTCGCAGTACATCAGAGTTGTGGCCAAAAGCAACAGAGAAAGCAAGATCTCCGTTGCTTTTACTGTTTATGTTAAATGGGTTTAACATTGAGACAGTTTAAAATAAGCAACGGAGATGTCTGTTGCTTATTTTAAAGCTGTCTCGCTATGTTAAACCCACTTAACATAGCAAGACAGGTTTAAAAAAAAAGCAACGGAGAAAGCAAGATCTCCGTTGCTTTTTACACACTATGTCGCTATGTTAAAGGAGTTTAACATAGCGAGACAGCTTTAAAAAAAGCAACGGAGATCTCCGTTGCTTTTTTTAAACCTGTGTCGTTATGTTAAACTCTTAAAACACTGTCTCACTATGTTAAAAAAGAGACTTGTACTAATGGAAAAAGTCCGGGCGACCGGACCTTTTTCCATTAGTATAAGTCGATTTACAACGTGCAAGCTGGCCAATCAGCGTGCACGTTTTGGAATATTAATGGGGGGTCATGGTATAATACACAATCACATACATTGTTATTACTTGTTAAGATAAGTGAAGCACATTTGTAGTGAAAAACTACAGTAATTACACTGCATTTAACAAGTGGAAGTGTGTGTGTGTGTGTGTGTGTGTGTGTGTGTATGTGCGAGATTTTTCACACAAACGTACATAAAAATCTGTGCACTAATATTATTACCTGCTTCTCTGTACTGTCCGAACACTAGATCTGATGGTTCAAGTGCTGCTGCACTACCCAAGTGCGTTCCTTCCTCTCCATAGTTTGTCATATAAAATGAAATTCTGCCCTATTACACATAAATAAAAAAGTGTTAGAAAAATTTATTTATCATAAAGAATTACGTTAAAGCACTACGGGTATCACCAGGATGTAAATCACAAAGACTTGTCCTCATTCTGGCTTGCTTTCTACAGTTCTGGTGAGTATATCATCTGGTAGCATGATTCGGTCACAGACTCTAAAGAAATGTTCCCAGAACACACCCATTGAATGAGCACAATTTAGAACAATACTGTTCAGGACAGACCTGATAAAGGACATCATGAACTCTGACATGGCATCCAACTTGTAATTGCTGGAATTGGTGTACAAGTCAAACCAGCAAACACATTCCTAAAACAATCATTTTAATCCTCCCCTGTTAGTAAAATAAACATTAGGAGCTGCCAAGAATCTTCATGTCTTGTTGTAATAAAAAAAAAGAAGAAGATAGGTCAGCTACATGCAGAATTTACATGTTTTCCTGCTCTTTTTACCTCAGGCAAATTAAATCAACTGCTGCTGGCCTTTCTAGAAGAAACTTGTATTGAGAGCAGTGGAAATATGTAAGAAGATCCACAGTGTACAAAGGATGCTCAGTCAGGATAGATTTTGCTGGAAAGAAACCTGATGCCAAAGATGCTTGCTCAGATTATGGAAACGTTATTTTATGGATAAAGGATGATGAAATAGCCTTAAAGGAAACACATCTTTGTGAAAAGGAGAAACGTCATAACACAGAGTGCAAAAAACTCAGAAATTTAGAAATAAGTATTCAGTGAAAGGAACTTTGAGCTTTTCTTGCAGAGTCCCCTCTAAAAATGAGCACTGACCCCAAGGCTAGCCTGGTCAACAAAATGGAAAAATAAAAATTAACTTCAGTGCTGCCCAAAATGGCAGTCCAAGAATTGTGTATGTATGTATGTATATATATATGTGTGTTTGTTTTGGGGGCAAACGATGGTGAGACGATATGGTGAGTTCTTTCAACAAAAAGTTTACAACTTACGTGGGACTGAGGAATGTGTGCAGGTCTAAGATGAAATACACCCCTCAAGACGTTCTTAAGCATCCCACTGGCAGCTAAATAATGTCCGTTCTATGAATTATGAAAACTGGAAATGAAAGACAAATTAATACTGATGTTGGAGCAAATGAAAGGAAAACATCACTGGGAAAGTTAAAGGAAAACTGTCTTGGAACTCAAAAAACTTTTTTTTACCGTAAAGTTATTTTCTGAACTATAGTATTTGAATGCATTAAAATAACCCTAGGTGCTTAAGTTCATAGGCAAGTACTAGGCTATTGGTCCTATGGCCTATACAAACCTAGCCCAACAAGTTCCCTGCCTTTTGCCATGCAAGAAAATTATTTTCCTGTGCCCCTGTAGAGCAGAGCTACAGCAGTGATTCCAGGGGTGAATTTCTTATTACCCATCCAATTGTCAAGATTTCTCTTAAAGAGGGCTAATAAGGAGCTTTGCTTGACATGAATAGACAGCCTACTCCAGAGCAGGGGAAGTCTCTGGGACAGGAATCTATCCCTCCAGCATGTTCTGTTTATTGTAGTGACAAGGGTTAGGTCCCTGGAGCATGTGGCTCAGAGAGATTTGGATTTCTTTAAGTGCAGCATGTCCATCAGGTCTGGGTTAGACATGGCTTTGTACGTTAGGCAGAGGTCGCCTCGGATTAGGTGATGTGCGATGGAGTAGAGCTGGAGTTTTTTTGAGATGGTTGGCGTATGGCATCTGTTTGAGGCCAGTAATCCTCTTATTGAGGTATTTCTGTGACCTTTCCAGCTGTTGCAGATGTCTTGCAGGGTACATGCCAAACGGGGAGTTGTACTCTATGATGGTCTAATAAGGAATGAGTAGAGAGGAACGATGACATCTCATTTTCTGGAGGAGTACCCCTTTGTGATGAGGTGTGCCAAGGATTTCATGACTATTGTGGCAACGTGATTATCAAAGGAGAGACTACTATCCACCTGTGTCCCAAGGTCTCTTATCACACTTTCAGTGTTTAGTAGGCTACCGCCTCTGTGGTAGTTCATGGGTACGGTATTTTTCCCAAAGGGGATGACAATGCACTTCTTGGCATTGAGCTTTAGGCCATGACTTTGACACTAAGCATCAGTCTCAGTGAGGCCTCTTTGTAGAATGTCCACATCCTTAGGTGAATCGATTATGGCTCCTAGTTTGCAGTAGTCTGCGAATTTCGTTAAGCAGTAGTCTGCGAATTTCGTTAGCCAGAGACCAGCTGCATTTTCTTGGACTTCAGAGAAGTAGCAACCAAACAGGAGAGGACCCAGGATCGAACCCTGTGGTACTCCGCTTGTCACTGGTCTGAAGTCTGATTTGGAGTCTGCTACTTTCACTGTGTGGGTTCGGTCAGTGAGCCAGTTGGCCACACTTCTTGTGACATTGAGATTTATGCCTAGTCTAGTGAGTTTATCTATTATACCAGAGTGGGGGACGGTGTCAAAAGCCTTGGCAAGGTCAAGATAGGCAGTGTGCTTCTTATAAAATTTTAAGTTTTTCCACAAAATGGCAGACATGGAGCCCGATATATTAACGGGATCTTGTTTTAGTGCGTTCTTGTTTTCTCCCCAGTATCATTTTCATGTCCCCCTTATAACAGTCATGCTAGACACAAGGAAATGATAATGTTTTCTTAAGCCATTAAGGCAGAAAGGCAACAGTGCAAGTCAGAGGGATTGTACACATCTTCTGTAGCAGGAGTGTTGGCATTTTATTCCTGAATGACCATCATATATATTTATCTCAGAGCCTGTTACAAGCCATTCCGAACAACTTTACAGCTGTAGTCAAAGAAAGTAGCTAAATTCTAAGCTTTTTTAAGGAACAGTGCAGCAAGTCCTCAGTTATGAACACTAACAGACCCACCCCCCACATTCTTCCGGAGGTGTCAAAGCTAGCACTGCAGTCCAAGAGCTGTTAACACTTTGCTGTCTTCAGTATTAGCAAGTTTTTTTTTGTTGTTAATGTGAATGTTGGAGAAATTTATTTATTTATTTTACATTTGTTGACCGGGCTAGTCTAACTGGATACATGTCCATTTTCAGTAGAGGCCCGGGGAGAAAAGCTCCAACATACATACAATATGGAATGTTTAAACAGTCAGAGCTTAAGACAGCTGTTGTTAATAAACAGCTGTTGTTAATAAAAATACAATACTCATAGCGAGCATAACACAAGCAGTAAAAGGTAATGTACAAAAGATGTAACTATATACATACATACATACAAACATTTAAATTGCAATAACCTGGTCATTTGGTTCTTTAAGGATAAGTCTGTAAGGGTGAAGAGTATTCACCCTTAATGTGCTAATGTCCTTGCTATATTTGCTCAAAGGTATTTTATTTTACAAGCAAAGTATAAATAAAAAAATACAACTACCACACAAATACTTTCATACATTATACTTCTGTTGGATTGCTACCCCCTTGATTTATACTGCAGCATACTAACCACTTCATCAAAACCATAATAATAGAGCATGACATCAGTAGTTTAGGGTGCAAGTTTAACACTTTCTATAAAGCTGTTGCAGTTACTGAAAATGCCAGTTATAAAGCAGATCACTATACAAAATATGTAGTCAGATATTAGGGTTGCCATCTTTTTAGATACCCAAAGTGGGACACTCTTACTGAAACTTGAGATTATGCAGGCTAAAAGTACAGTTTTGTACCTACCATAAATGTTGATGTTTGAGTGCTAATACAGCTGCAGTCATAACAGATGGGTTCTCCTGCCGTCAGGCGGGTCCTCGGTCGGCCGAATTCCAAAGTCTAGGTCCGGTGTCGGTTGTCGTCGCTTCTTCCCTGACGTCAGTGCAGGGTATAAAGGAACCAGCCAACGCCATTTTCTTCAGTTTTTCTTGCCCCAGATGTCAGGTGCCCCCAGAAGGAAGGCAATACATAAATTTGTGTAATAAAGCTGTGCAATATAATCAAAATACAGTAGTTGCAAGCAAATACACCATAAATGAATACCCCAATCAGGTTGTATTCCTATAGGCCTGTCCCAAGAGGGGAAGGAGGGAGGGAAACCTGGACTGCAGCTGTATTAGCACTCGAACATCTACATTTATGTTAGGTACAAAACTGTACTATGTTCATCGTGCATACAGCTGCAGTCATAACAGATGGGTAGAATCCCAAAGCTAAGAAAGGGGTGGTAGGCACTAGGTGGAACTAGGAGGAGCCAGGATGCCCTGCAAGACTGCAGTGGCAAAGCCTGCTCTAGTTTTGGAGTATAATGGTAGGTGGTAGTGCTTGGAGAAGGTATGCACAGAACTCCAAGTGGCTGCTTTCAAAATATCTTTGGTAGGAACTCCTCTGAGGAAAGCTGCAGAGGTAGCTGTGGCCCTTGTGGAGTGAGATCTGATGCCTGTAGGTACAATTTTGCCATGAAAAGAATAGCAAAAGCGTATGCAGTGGGCTATCCCATTTTGAGATTGTGTCCTATGCTGTAGGAGCTCAAGGAAAGCCAATTTCGAAACAGACAAAGAGCCGTTCTGATTTTCTGAAAGGCTTTGTTCTGTCCAGATAATAACGGAGTTGTCTGTGAATATCCAAGGAATGTAGTAATCTCTCCCCTTTGTTTTGAGGATTAGGATAAAAAGTAGGTAAATGTATGGCCTGATTTAAAGCTACCTTGGATACCACTTTAGGCATAAAGGACGGGTTGGTTCGTAAGGAAACTCTGTCCTGATGGAAGATGATAAAAGGCTGCACGGCCATGAGAGCTTGTAGTTTTGAAACTCTACAAGCTGAGGTAATAGCCAGAAGGAAAGCTGTTTTCCAGGACAAATATTGCAAATCTGATGAGGCAGCTGGCTCAAAGGGAGGCAAGGTCAGTTTTTCCAGAATGAAATTGAGATCCCAAGCAGGTATTGGTTGTTTCCTTGGTGGTCTTAGATTCTTAGCCCCTCTGAGGAACTGTCTTAAGAGAGGGTGAGAGAATAAGGGTGGATCAGTGTTGTATTCTGCAGAAATGGCTGAGGCATGGATTTTGATGGAGGAGAATGAAAGTCCACTGCTTAGCAGCTCAGCTAGATACTGTAGTATTTGAGGTAAATTCAGTTTTCCAGGATCCTGGCCCTTTTTCTCATTCTTTTCTAGCTTTTCTAGCCGACGGCCTTCTGGCCTCCAAAATGACATCCTGCACCTCCTTGGAGAGTAGGGTCTGTTGTGATGCTAAGGAATCTTCCATGCGGCTAGATTGAGTGTTTTAGCTGGCTGTGAAGAGTTTTGAAGCTGTGCTGAGTCAGAAGAAGAGGCATTAGAGGCAGGGTCCATGGTGGGGAATGCGTCAGGCTCCTCAGGAGTGGGTACCAGTGTTGTCTTGGCCAGTCCGGAGCAATGAGAATCATCTTTGGTCTGTCTGCTCTGGTTTTCAATAGAACTTTGGGCAGCAGAGGAAGAGGTGGGAAGGCATAAACTGTCATTGATGTCCAACTGAAAGAGAGCGCCCACTCTCCAGGCCTTTGGATGGAAAATCCTTGAGCAGAATTTTGTCAATTGGTGATTTTGTGGGAGGCAAAGAGATCTATGTCTGGCCTTCCCCATGCTTGGATTATTTCTGTAAAACTTTTGGATGCAACTTCCATTCATGTGGATCTGTCATATTTCTGCTTAGGTTGTCTGCCAGCGTGTTTTCCTTGCCTGGCAAGTACTGTGCTTGTAGTTCGATTTGTAAGTCCATGGCCATGTTCCAAAGTGACATGGCCAGTCTGCATAGGGGGTATGAATGTGTTCCTCCCTGTTTGTTTATGTACCACATAACTGTGGTGTTGTCCGTTCTTATCAATAGTTGACCTGGTTGCAGAAGGTCCTTGAAAGCTATAATAGCATTTATTACTGCTAGCATTTCCTTTTGATTGATGTGAAGGTGCTTTTCTTTTTGGGACCATTTGCCCTGAATGCACTGATCTGTCATGTGTGCCCCCCAGGCGTAGTCCGAAGCGTCTGTTGTGATGACTTGATTTGCTTGAGGCTTGCTGAATGGAAGACCTGTGTTTGTTTGGCATGCTTGAGCCCACCACAGAAATTCCTTTTGTAGACATGGAATTAATGGTATTATTGTTTCCAAACTGTGGCTGTGTTGAGACCATATGTTTTTCAGGTACCATTGAAATTTCCTCATATGCAGCTTTGCACATGGGATTAGTAAGATGCAAGATGCCATGAATCCCAGAGCCTGCAGGATTTTCCTTGCAGTCAGCCTGGTGCAATTTGCTAGTGCTCTGAAGTATTGAGTTAGTTGCCCCTGCTTCTCTGGCATGAGGTAGGCCATCTGGGTGTTTGTGTCCAAGTTGGCACCCAGGAAAATTATCTTCTGAGAGGGTATTAGCCTTGATTTCTTTGTGTTGACTGTGTATCCCAGAGAGTTCAACAACATTATTACATAAGCCAGATGTTTCAGAAGAATGTGCTTGCTGTCCGCTTGGATCAGGCAGTCGTCCAAATAGGGGTATATTTGTATCCCTTGAAGTCTGCAGTAGGCAATTACTGATGCCAGGCATTTCGTGAATACTCTGGGCAGTAGATAAGCCAAAGGGCAATGCAGAGAATTGATAATGGGTTGAACCTGCAAGAAATCTGAGGTATCTTCTGCAATTTTGTCTGATTGGGACATGCAGGTATGCCTCCTTGAGGTCCAATGTTACCAGCCAAGACTCCTTGCCCAGCATGGGAAGAAGTTGCTGTAGAGTGAGCATCTTGAATTTTGGTACTAGTAGAAATGTGTTTAGGATGGATAGGTCCAAAATAGGTCTCCAATCTTTTCCCTTCCTTGGTACCAGGAATAGCCTGGAATAAAAACCTTGACCTTGTTCGTGCGTAGGTACCTCTTGAATAGCTTTCATGTCTATGAGATCTGTAATTTGCCTTTGTGCCTCTGCCCTTTGATTGTGTGGCAGGTTTGGCATGCCTCTCATTTTTGGAAGGGTGTGAAAATGGAATCTGTAGCCTCTGTTTATAATGTCCAGGATCCATTTATCGTTTGTGACAATATGCCAATTTTTTTAAAATAATGCCAGCTTTCCTCCTAAGGGGGCTGCCATTTGAGTCTTGCTTGGCATGCAAAAGGGAAAGTCATTGGGCTTGCTTTCTGAATGATTGCGAGTTATCCTCACCACCTCTTTGTGTAGGAGCTTGCCATTGTCTGCCTCTAAACGATCCTTGGGATTGTCCTCTGCCCCTCGGGCGCCTGTATCTGCCTCTTTGGGGTCTGTCCGTGGCTGGAAAGGACCAATTTTTGGAAGGCCAATTTCTACTGAAATGTGGGGGTTGTACCTGTAGAAAATCTTTCACAGTTTGCATTGATTTAGCCTTTTTCTCCATTTTCCTTAATACCACCTCAGCATTAGCACCAAATAATACTTCCTTTTGAAGAGGGTCATCTAGTAATTTAGCTTTGACATGATCAGGAAAGGTTTGTTCCTTGAGCCAGGCATGTCTACGTATGACTGATCCTGTAACAGCAGCTCTACATGAGGCCTCTAGAGCATTAAAACCACATTGTAAGGTATGCTTACCCACTTGTTCTGCACTATGCATCAAATCCTGCAACTCCAAGTCTGGTTGTTCAGGTTGTGACATTTTACTTTTCAATTGTGATAACAAAAACTGTTGGTATTTTAGCATATGGAACTGACAGTTTAAGGCCCTCATGGTTAAGGTAGTCGAGGTATATACCCTTTTTCCCCACCTTTCTAATGATCTGGAATCTCTCTCGGAAGGTAATGGATTTTTAGCACTGGAGGCCTTAATTCCTTTGGGGCCCTGTGAGATGGTTTCTGGGTCAGCAGCATGGCTTTTGTATAGAAATTGGTGCGAGTCAGGAACCCTGTAGTACCTGTCAGGCTTAACTGGGGCTGGAGGCAGAGAGTCCGGGTTAAGGCAGGCCTCCGAGTAAACATCATCTAGGATGTCCAAGGCAGGAGGTATAGCCAGAGGCCTGTGCTGAGGTAGTAAGAGAAATTCCCTAAGCCTTTTCTTGGAATCTGAATAATCCTGGCCTTCCCAGTGGAAGTGTTCCCTTAAGGTATGCAAAGTTTCCCCAGATGAGTAATCCTCTGGGGGGGATACAGAAGGAATGGACTCCTCCGCATCAGAGTCTTCAAAAGGGGAGTAAGAATGTTCCTGATCAGAGTGCTCTGAAATAATGGAGCCCTGATCAGAGGAGGGGGATTCTTCCTCCACTCTGGGCCTTTGTCCGTGGGGTTGAGAACCCCTGATAAGAGTAATTAAATCCTCAGCCATTTTAAGCATCTGTTTTTTAGGCATGGGGCCTGGAGATGGGCCCTGTGTAGCTTGTCTCTTAGAGTGCATGGCTGCTTTAGACTTAGTGAGCGCCTTGATGGAGAAAGAAGAGGAAGGTCTGAAGACACCTTGAGTGGAGGTAGACCTGTCCACATTTTGAGGTTCAACGCCAAGAGTGGCTTTGGTATCTGTAGTCGGGGTGTGGGCCGAGGAGCCTGCGACTGGCACAGGAGACACCGCCAATGAAGTGTCGCCGGTAGTCAGGGCTGCGAGATGCCTCGCTGAGAACCGGACCATGTAGTCGGCTTTGGCGTGGTGTCGGTAGAGGCTGCGGACCTCGTGTGTCGGTCCTTATCTTTGCGTTTTTTAGACAAAACTGGAGTTGGAGTATCCAACGACATAATATAGTTAAATGTTTTTCCAAAATAATACTGGGCGAACTCCGCCCGACGCTTAATGGTGCGTTTGTTGAATGTAGCACAAAAGCGACAGACCGAGATGTCGTGGTCTGGGCCTAAACAAGGTATACAGAGGGAATGGAAATCCTTATGCGGTATTTGCTTCCCACATGAAATACAATTAACTTTGTCTGACATCGGTCTGAGGCAAGAAAAGTTTCCCCAACAGGGTACTTAGCTTTCAAGAAGACTTCGGTTTCAAAATTTTCGTAATTTCAGGAGCTGGCCGACAGGCACTTGCGAACTGCTTCTGCTTCGGGCACCGCGCGGCAAGAAAGACTGAAGAAAATGGCGTTGGCTGGTTCCTTTATACCCCTGTCGCACTGACGTCAGGGAAGAAGCGACAACCGACGCCGGACCTAGACTTTGGAATTCGGCCGACCGAGGACCCGCCTGACTGCAGGAGAACCCATCTGTTATGACTGCAGCTGTATGTATGCACGATGAACATCCATGCCATTATCAAATGAAAATATTTATTTTCATCTTATTACCAAGATACAGACTCTGATGTGCAATGTTTGTCGTTTACTTAAATGTAGTATCAAAGATTTCTGTGACATTTAGACAAAAGTCAGAAAATATTTTTCTTATAAAATATCAACACATTTACCATTTTTCATGCTCCCTACCATCCCCACATGACAGAACTGCCCAAATCTGCAGAAATTGAGACAAGTAGCAACCCTATCAGTTAGGCGCACTGATACAGTTTCTCCTCCTGTCTTCAAAAAAGGTGGCAAAAAAACATTAATGTCTAAAACAGACAGAGAGCTGTTATCATCACCAACTGCCTGCCTAAGATTGTCAGCAGTACAGACAGGATAAACTACAGACTTCACTGTGCCTATGGTATGCAGGTGGAGAAAAAAAATCCTGTGCAACGTATGTGAGAAGCTTAAAAAAAAACTGTGTGAGCTTTCTCTTTGTTTGATTCAAAAGAAATGAAATGAAAGTTTTATAAAAGTATAAGAAAGTTTCTGGTACCTTCACAATACTGGAACCATATTACAGGGAGAAAATCATTCTAAGGGTTGAGTTAAACTGTAGTAAAAGGTGGATATTTACTTTAAAAAAAAAGGTAGTCTTCCTCCCAGCTTGATATTCTGCACAATTCCACTGAGTCTGAAAGTGCAGTTGTGTAAGTAAACTTACCATAACAGTAGATGTTCAAATAGATCACTGTTGAAGTAGCTTAAACTATACAAGACATATCCTGCCAAGGGCCTGATGACTTCACAGCTTTCAAAGCTTTAAAGGTACATTCTACATGTCCTAACCACTGAAGACTTCAAAAGAGACCGGTATAAGGTCAGTGGTTAGAACACCAAACTCTCAGATCTTTCTTGCCTTAGAACATGGTGAGGCTAGAGGCGTCTGAGGTAGATAAGTGTCAGAAGTAGAAAAAGAAAAGAATGACACAAAGCACCCTAGCATGAATGCCAACAAAAAGAAAGGAGAAGGAGGATGTGTATTTGTACTGTAACAGTGATCTATTTCGATCATCTACTGTTATGAAAAGTTTACTCACAGAACAGTTCTATGTTCATCATTAGATCACTGTTACTGTAGCTTAAGCTATATGGGATGAATACCAGAACTTAAAAGGAAAGGAGGGGGTAAGGAGTACCAGAGATAAAGAACACCCCTTTCAAACGCTTACTGAGTGTACACAATAAATAAGACTTTATATTTATTCAGAGTGAGTACTGGCGTATATGTTTGTACATAGTTGCTTCTGCTGCTTAATTTGGGGTGGTTTATACTGTTTAGCCTGAGGTAAGGTAGAAGGGGAGGGGATCCACTAGAAGACAAGCAGAGATGTCCAAAAGGTGAATCTTGATAGAAGAGTAAGCAAGGGCAGAGGAAATAACTCATTCTAATACTGCAGAACCACATGTATCTGAGCCTTAAAAAGGATCTTCGTTTTCAGTTTGGTAAAAGCTAGAAAATCTTTTCCACTTAGTGAAATATGATCTCTAGTAGCAGGTCTCTTTGCCTATTGTAATACGTGCTGCGAATCCCCGGAAAAAAAAAGTGCCTATCATCCAGGCAGTGATTTGAAGAAATTGAAGACTGGGGATATATGAAACAACTCCTGTTCTGTGTAACTGAGCCCATCCTGTGAAGAAGGGAGAAAGTACAGTCATGTAAATAAACTTACCATAAGAGTACATGTTTGAATAGATCACTACTGCAGTAGCCTAAAGCTATAGGTGATATATCCTGCCAGGATCAGACCAGCTGGCCAGCTTTCAAAGCTTTAGGATACCCTCCAAATGCCAGAGACCTGTAGGATAGATCAGTTGCTAGGGCAGGAGAACTTCAGAGCTTTCTTTCCTCAAAAGAGGGAGGCTAGAACCCTGACAGGAAGATATGTGCTAAGAAAAAAGGAAAGCACATAAATCCACACCCTAGCAAAAAGCTGAAGTGGGGGTGAAGAGAGGGTGTGCCACCTGCGGTAGTGATCTATTTAAATATCTAACATCATGGCACGTTTACTGGCACAACTCTACTATTATCATCATTATACCACTGTTGCAGTAGCCTACATTACATGTTACAAACAGTGATGCTTACAAAGTAAGGGGGAGAAAGAAGGATCAGAGTCAGGAGCCCCTGGAGAACAGTCCTAGCAACATCTGCCTTGGACTTAGAAAAGGAATCCAGTTTACAGAGCTTGTTAAAGTTATGAACAGATGACCAAGCTGCTGCCTATAGTACACTTCCAGAGTCCACTTTCTTCCAAAATGCCACAGACATAGCCGTAGCCCTGGTAGAGTGGGCCCTCACTTTGCCAGAAGTGTCATGTTATGGTGAGAATAACAAAACGCATTAATATGGGATTACCATTTAGAAATTGCTTCGACAGTGATTTCCTGTGAAGTTTAAAAAAAAAATGGGACAAACACTTGATAAGCAATCATGAAGGTTTTTGTCCTGTCAGTGTAGTATCCGAGTTGCCTGTGGACATCCAGAAAGTGTAAAATTCTCTCTCCCTTATTTTTAGGGTTCTGGAAAGAAAATAGGGAAATGAACAGCCTGAGTCAATGTAAACTCTAAAACCACTTTAGGCATAAAAGAAGCATTTGTTCTCATCTATCCTATCTTTTGTGAAAAAAATGAGAGTATGACTCACTACAACAGCTTGTAACTCAAACTCTTCTTGCAGAAGTCTGAGCATCAAGTAACACTGTTTTATTTATTTACTTAATTTAATTATTTACATTTGTTAATCGGGAGAGTCCGACTGGACACAGGTCTGTTTTCAGTGGAGGCCCGGGGAGAAAAGCTCCAGATTAAGTATTATTTGCATTATACAGTTAAAAAAACATAGCATTTAAATATAGACCATAAATGTAGATGTTAGAGTATATTTACTGTTACAGTCATAACATTTGGGTTATCTGCTTGCAGTAGCCCTTAGTCGGCCTAATTACCAAAGTCTTGGATCCTGCGTCAGTTGCTGTCGCATCTTCCATGACGTCAGGTAGTCAGGGATATAAAGCATGCAGCCAACACCATTACATCAGTTTTTCTTGCCCCAGATGTCAGATGCCCCCATAATGGGAAGCAATTATATACAAGATTACATCTCCAATAAAAAAGCAAATACACCAAAAAGCTTTAAGCATAGTAAATAAGAATAGAGGTATAGTCAATAGACGTCAGGGGGCTGGAGGGAGGGTAACCAGGACTGCAATAGTGAATACACTCGAACATCTACATTTATAGTAAGTGTACACAACTGCACTATGTTCTTCATGTTTCACTGTTGCGGTCATCACATTTGGGTAGATTCCCAAAGCTAAGGATGGGAGGAGGTAATTAGATAGCATTATGACCAGCTATAAGGCCCTGCAAGACTGCAGTGGCAAAACCAGCTCTGGATTTAGAAAAAATTGGCAAGTGGTAATGCTTGGTGAAGTTATGTACAGAACTCCAGGTAGCAGCTTCTAGGATGTCCCTGGTAGGGACACCTCTGAGAAAGGCTGTAGAGGTAGATGTAGCCGTGGTTAAATGTGGTCTAATCCCCTGTAGGGTAGGTTTTCCATGGTGCTTATAGAAGAAATGAATGCAGTGGCCTATCCACTTAGAAATGGTTTGCTTTGAAATGGCCTTCCCCTCTGTCCCTGCAGCAAATGCAACCAGCAGCTGTTCAGATTTCCTGAGAGGTTTAGTCCTGTCCAAGTAAAATGTCCAATGAGTGCAGTAGTCGTTCCCCTTTGTTCTGTGGATTAGAAAAGAAGGTTGGCAAATGAATGGGCTGATTAAGGGCCACACTGGATACCACCTTGGGCATGAAAGAGGGATTGGTCCTGAGGGACACCCTGTCTGCATGAAAGATGATGAAAGGCTCCACTGCCATGAGGGCCTGTAATTCAGAAACTCTTCTTGCTGAAGCGATGGCTAGAAGGAAGGCTGTTTTCCAAGAAAGGAATTTCAACTCTGCATTTGCAGCTGACTCAAAGGGAGGTAGAGAGAGTTTTTCCAATACAAAGTTGAGGTCCCAGGGTGGAGTAGGGGCTCTCCTGGGCAGTCTTAGGTTTTTGGACCCTCTGAGGAACTGCTTCAACAGTGGATGAGAGAAGATGAGTGGTTCTGTATTGTAATGAGCTGAAATGGCTGAGGCATGAATTTTGATGGAGGAAAAGGAAAGGCCCTTGTGAAGCATGTCAGTTAAGTATTGAAGAATCTGAGGTAAATTGGGCACTGTTGTGCCCATCCCCCCCCCCCCCGAGTCTGGCTCCAGGAACAGTATATTTTCCATTTTTCAGCATAAGATTTTCTAGTACTAGGCCTCCTTGCCTCCAGAAGGACACCCATCACTTGTTTACTGAGGGATGGTAATGGAGAGATCAGGTAATTAGCCAGGCTACCAGGTTCAAGGTTTGTGGGTGCAGAATCTGGCCCTCCTGCTGGGACAGCAGGGTAGGGGTCTGAGGCAGGTGCCATGGTGCCAGCAGTGATACACTGCGCAAGAGAGGGTACCAGTGTTGGTGTGGCCAGTCTGGTGCAATCAGTATTGTCCTTGGTTTGTCCTGTTTGATCTTTAGTAGCACCTTGGAGAGGAGAGACAGAGGGGGAAAGGCATAAACTGATAGGTTTTTCCAGGTGAAGAATGGGGCATCCACTTTCCAAGCTTGTTTGGAGTCCTTATGCAGAACTTGTCCAACTGGTAGTTCTGGGGGGAGGCAAACATGTCTATCTCTGGGCTCCCCCATTTGTTTCCCAACACGTTTAATATTTTTGGTTCCAGTTTCCACTCGTGTGGATCCATGAGATTTCTGCTTAGGTCTTCTGCCAGTGTATTTAGCTTTCCTGGCAGGAATTGAGCCTGTAGGTGCACTTGGTAGCTCAAGGCTGTGTTCCACAGAGCCATGGCTAGTCTGTAGAGAGGGTATGAGTGGGTTCCTCCCTGCTTGTTTATGTACCACATAACAGTGGTATTGTCCGTCTTTACCAATAATTATCCTGGAAGAATGTGGTCTTTGAAGGCTGTCAGAGCATTCTGTACAGCTAACATTTCTTTTTGATTGATATGCAGGTGCATTTGACTTGGGTTCCATTTGCCCTGAATGCACTTCCATGCCAAGTGAGCCCCCCATGCACAGTCTGATGCATCTGTTGTTAGGGTTTGGGCGGCAGGGAGTAGAGTGAATGGCAGTCCCTTGTTTTGGTGGCAGGCCTCTGCCCACCAAAGGAACTCTATCTGTAGACGAGGTATGATAAAAATCATTGATTCTAGAGCCTGAGAATGTTGACACCATAGGCTTTTTAGATACCATTGTAATTTCCTCATATGCAGTCTTGCATACGGAATTAGTAGAATGCAGGAGGCCATAAACCCCAGGGCTTGCAGTATTTTCCTTGCAGATAGCTGGGTCTTTGTGGCCAGTAGCTTGAAGTAGGCTGTCAAATGAACTTGTTTCTCTGGCGTGAGGTAGGCCATCTGGGAAGTTGTATTCAAGCTTGCTCCCAAGAATACAATTTGCTGGCAGGGTAGAAGATGTGATTTCTTTTTGTTTATGGTATACCCCCGAGAAGTTAGCAGTTTCTTTATGAATACCAGATGATTCAATAGTATGTCCTGGCTTTCTGCCTGAATTAGACAATCGTCCAGGAATGGGTATATTTGAATATTTCTTTGCCTGCAAAAAGCAATGACTGAGGCTAGGCACTTTGTGAATACCCTGGGCGCAGTAGATAAGCCAAAGGGCAGTGCAGAGAACTGATAGTGCATGTAGCCTGCTTTGAAGCGTGGGTATCTTCTGCAAAATTCCCTTATTGGGATGTGCAGGTAGGTTTTCTTTAAATGCACTCTTACCAACCAGGCCTCTTTACCTAGCATAGGAAGCAGCTGATGAAGAGTTAGTATCTTGAATTTTGGGATTACCAAAAATGTGTTTAGGATAGTTAGGTCCAGGATAGGACCCCGGGAATTGTCTTTTCTGGGTACCAGAAAAAGTCTTGAGTAGAAACCTTGTCCCCATTTGCATATCTTTGGGAAACAATATTTAAAACCCATTTGTCCTGGGTAATGAGTTCCCAATTTTTTACCTGCAGGGCAATTTTGCCCCTAAAGGAACAGTCAGTTGAGCAGGGCTTGGAAGGTTTAAAGTTAAGTCATTGAGACAGTTTACCAAAGGGGGGAGTCTTACTACTTCCTGCTTTGGAAGTGGGAGCCCCCCACTGCTTAGTCCTGCGAGTCCCTTGGGACTGCAGCCTGGGTGATCTGCTGGTTCTGGGTTTGGACTGAGAAGGCCTGGAAGAGACAGGAAAGGACCAATTCTTAGAGGGCCAATGCGTACTAAATCTGGGAGGCTGTACTTGCAGGAAATCTTTAACAGTTTGCACAGATTTAGCTTTTTCCTCCATCTTTTTAAGTACTTCCCCTGCTTTGTTGCCAAACAGGCGGTCTTGGTTTAAGGGAGCATCCAGCAATTTAGCTTTAACATGATCTGGCAAAGATTGCTTCTTAATTCAAGCATGCCTTCTAAGTACAGACCCAGTGACAGCAGCCCTGCAAGATCCCTCTAATGAATCAAAACCACACTGCAAAGTATGTTTTCCAACTTGTTCAGCAGAATGCATTAAATCCTGTAAATCTTTACTTTCTGCACAATCAGGAATCAACATTATTTTCTGTTTAAGCAATCCAATAATATGCTGCTGATAATTTAACATATGAAACTGGCAGTTTAAGGCCCTAATGGCCAAGGTTGCAAAAGTGTATACCTTCGTACCCCATCTATCCAGTGCCCTAGAATCTCTATCAGAGGGGTAAGATTTTTGGCAGTAGTAGCCTTAATGCCTTTGGGTCCTTGTGAAATGGTCCCAGGATCCACAGTAGGATTTTTAAAAAGGAACTTGAGAGTCAGGAACCCTGTAATACCTATCAGGTTTTCTGGGAGCAGGAGGTAAAGAGTCAGGGGCCAGGCTAGATTCCGAGAAGACATCATCAACAATGTCCAGTACAGGAGGTATAGCTAAAGGCCCGTGTTGGGGCAGGAGTAAGAAATCCCAAATGTTCCCTAAGAGTATGCAAGGTTTCACCAAAAGAGAAATCCTCTGGAGGGGAAGCAGAGGGAATGGAGTCCTCTGCATCAGAATCCTCATAGGTAGATAAGGGTAAATCCTGGTCATCAGTGGAAACAGAAATTTCCGAGTCCTGATCAGAAGATTCAGAAGGAAAATCAGTCCTAGGTCTCTTAGAGGGGGAAGGGTGGCTTCCCCTGAATAGAGTAATAAGGTCTTCAGCCATTCTTATCATTTGCTTTTTAGGCATAGGGGCCTGACATTGCAGTCTGGGCATTGGTTTTCTAGGCATGGATTGAGTTTTAGGCCTTGAAGAAGAAGATGGCATAGGTTTAATATGCAAGTCAGTAGGCCTGAATACATCCTCAGAAGCCGGTGCCTGCACAGAAGCTCCGGACCCATCCAAGGTAGAGATATCCGCAGGTTCCACAGTCGAGGAAGCATCTCGTGGCATACCGGACTCCGAATGGGTCTCAGTAGAGGCCTGAAAATCTGAAGCAGTGGGTATCAGGGGCTGCAAAAGTGCCTCAATGAGTACCGGCGAACTGGTGACTAGCTCAGGAGAAGCGTCGTCGGCAGCTTTGGACCTATGCGGTCTGTCTCTGTCTTTATCGGAGTAGTCAGGTGGCTTACCGAAGCAATTTCTGGATAAATTTAAAAAAAAGAAATTTAAAAAACCAAATTATTTAAAAGA